>NW_027397063.1:71959600-72163299 GCF_003265705.2 Callorhinus ursinus
GGGGGGAGAGCAGAAGCCCCTCCTTGCTGGGCTCCCCCTCCTTGTCCTCTCGACTTCTGCAATAATCCCTGACATCTCTCTGCAAGCCCTAGGGTGTCCCAGACCTTGCTTGAAAACCACAGATACAGTCCTACCTCTACCTTACGTGATGAGGAAACCGAAGCCCAAGGTGGCTCATGGTCTCATAGTGCATTACCAGCAGAATCCAGACAAGAAGTCTCTCCTAATCCCCAGACTGGCTTATTGGAGATTCAGAGGACAAGCTTAAAGGTGCCGACAAATCACTCGGGGCTTATTAAAATGGTTGAGTCAGTCAGGTCTAAGATGGGGCCCAAGAGTCCACATTTCTAACACACTCTCACGTGATGCTGCACTGAGGACCACATGTGAATAGGAAATGAGTCAGCATCGGGCTGTAGGAGATGTGTTTTTCTTCTTTTTTTGGGAGAACAGTTAAAGGCTTGTCTTAGCACAGAAGTCCCAGGTAATACTGGTATATGACAAGGTGGGCAGAGTATTGTCTGCTGTGAGCATCTTCCTGTCTCAGGTTCATGGTTCTGTGGTCAGCTGGCCACCTTGTGCCACAGAAAGTCTGTGGACTGAGGAGGTCCTGGGGCTTTTATTGAGGCAAGAGAGCCCTCCGAGGCCAGTTAGGGGCGTCTACTTACACAGCAACTAGCTATGGTGGGATCTAGAAGAGGGTTGGGGTGAAAGTGTCCTAAATCAGGTGAAGGCTGCTTTTATTGAACCTGGCAGTGCAAAAATCACGGAATAACAATGATACAGCACTTCACAGTTGACAAAGCACTTTACAGTATATAAAACACTTATTTCCTACTATTCATTTTTCCAATATTCACTTTACAGATAAAGGCACTGAGGGATCTGACAGGTTAATTGGCTTGTGTCCGTCACAAAGGAAGTAAACGGCAGGACTCCTAACTTGCACCCAAGTCTTCTGACATTAAGGAATAGTTCTTGCCCCATTCCAAGCCTCTCCTTATTATGAGTATTTAGACTATTGTATTGGATTACACTCACTTGTAACAGGCTTTGTGGATCCATAATTGAGTCTGATTCTCTTCTTTTTAGTCCCCAGCTAAACCCACATTGACACTTAGGCCAAAGGATGGTGGATGGTTTTCCCTCTCTGATCTCCTCCCAGGTCACTGGACTTCTGACTTAATCACTGGACTGTCCAAATAATCTGTAACTGACATCCTCCAGGGGCCAATCAACTGAGAGCAGAACTCTTTGCAGCTCAAAGACCCATTCCAGGTTGTCCTCCTGCATGAGCTCAGTCAGCTTGTCCACTAAGCATCTGCTGGTGATGGCAAACTCTTCCAAACATATTCCTCAGAGCGAACATTAAAAGTAAACATGAGCTCACATTTTGAAAAATGAAACAGTACTATTTTCTCCTCCAAAGCTCTTAGTTTTAACTGTAGCAGAATGCAGGGAGGAGCCAGCAGGTGAACTCAGTCTCCAATTAAGACATTAAAAGAAAGAGGTGTTGGGATCCTCAGAGGGTTTTGCCAGGTGCCATCTGCAATTTCTCAGAACTTGACTAGAAGGTGATCAGGGGTGCAAAGTAAAAGCAAAACTGGAATTAATCCATGTAATTACTCTTTAGTAGTTTAGATTTATATTAGTCATGCTATGGTAGTATGGCCGCCATTCTGGAAGCCTTAAAATACATTCTTTGTTTGCATTTTGTCATTACCTTTATTCTTACTGCATTTTGCGGTAGACCATTGGGTCTACACCCCAGGTTGTAGGGACATTTCTTTCCTTTACATTAACTTGGCTAGAATAGAGTCCACTCTCCACTATTTGGGAGGAATGGGCATCTAGTAGAGCCTGATAATAAAAACTGACTGGAAGAGCATTCTAATATTAAACTAGTATAAGGAAAATGCATTGTAAAGGAAAGGGCAATCTTTCTTTCTTTCTTTTTTTTTTTTTTTACTATTCAAAAACTCATTTTTTAGCACCTGTGATTTGTAAGGTGATTTCACATTTCTCTTATTTAAACTTCAGAGAAATCCCATGCAGGAATACAATGAGGGACCCTACATGGTTAGGTATAGGTAATTATCAAAGCCCCTGCTTTTGTTTTTTGGTGGTGGATTTACAGGCACTTATTACATTATTAAAAAGAACTAAATGAATAAGTAAAAGTGAGACACACATGGATCAATGTTGCATAAAACAAGAATTATGATTAACCCAATTCTGTGCACTAGGAGTCAAAAGGAGAAAAAGAAATCTCATGTGTCATCATTATACCATTTTACCCAGGGGGCTGAAAGAGGTCAAGTGACATGGCCCACATCATACAGCTTATGATAATAATTTGAATCCACATCTGCCTGGTCCTCAGTTTATTTCTCTTTTCCCTATGCCATGCTAAGACAATAAATATCTACATCTCAGAGAGTAAAAACTAGATTCCTAGAGTTCATGACACATCCTCTCACTTTTTTATCTAGAGGCGAGGGTGCCTGTGATGAGCTACAGAGTGGACACACCATCATGGGATAATGTATTTTTGGGGGGATATTTTCCCATTTCTCTGAATGTCAGGTTGGCACAGGTGTCTCACCGTTTGGTCTGCATCCCTGATTTATGAGGTGTGCCTTTCCTCTTCATGAGTTTCTCCATGGCATTGGGGTGGATTATTGGACGGACGGGGTGTCGTTTGTATGTTCCAGGATACTTCTTTTCCACTGCTTGCTCACGCCTGCAGAATGAAAGGAAGAGCCACAGCTCAGTCACTGCAGACAGAAAAGATGGGCAGGATGTTTTCACAGGCTAATTCCACTCACAGATTCTGGTCACCCTTAACAGATATACACTATTTGAATAACAACACTACAATTCAGGTTAAAAGGAAAAAAAAAATTTTTTTTTCAACTCAATTCAACTAATCTGACTTCACTGTGCTCTTCCACTCTCTGGTGCACTCAGGGGCTGACCTTCCCTCCCCCAACATACCCCATGAGAAACACAGTGCAATGGTAGAGGACCTACTTATTTTCAGTTATTGTTTTGGTCGGGACCACCGACCGGGGTCTCCTGTCATTGTCAAGAATCCCTTAAACCACTTTCCTCAGCCACCTTATTTCCCCAGGGGGCAAAAGGCTCCCCCTCATCCATGCCAAGCTTTTCTTGAGATGAGGATCCCTTCTTGGAGCCCTTTGGCAGGGGTGAAGTTGCAAGTGTTGATCAAGTGCACATTCCTCTATAACAAACTCTACAGCAACTCCACCCAACTGAAACTTCACCGAGGAAGGGACCTGGGCACAGCACATCCCTTAAGGAATGCTGGGTGAATGAATAAAGTATCTGCCATTTTAGGTTGGAGTAGTAGCAACATGGTGGAACAGTATTTGGGCTGACTGATAGACCCGACGCAGGAAGGACAGACAGAAGTCTGGATACATACTTAATGAGCTCCTTCTCCCGCATTTCTAGCTGCAGCATAATAGCACTGAGTTCCATGTATAAATTATTAGCCCGCTCAAGTTTTCTCTCATAGTGTTCACGAATATCCAGAGCATGCCTATCAAAGAAAAGAGAGGATCAGCGAAGCTGACTACCCTGGGGGAGAACAAAGAACAGGTCTAATGAAGTAAGAACCAGGATGGTTTATGTCAAAAGCATTTGTCTGAGGGCTGTCTAAATTTAAGGATCCCTTGTCTGATGTAACAACTCGGACAAGATGGAGTGGGAGATGGGAAACCAAGCTTTCCCTTGGTTTATCCTTAGGGGCCACAGCCAGCCATACAGAATAGCCAGAAAGAGGCACAGATAAAAATCAGATTGTGATTTGTGTATAATGTGTAGCCTTTGTCTGTGTAGCACTGACAATACCTTAATAAGAATACAGTATAATATACTCATGTTCAAGGAAATATGCAATTAAGGCTGACCCCCTGACCCTGTTCTTATCTACGGCACAGATCCTGCCTAATATCGTGGTTATCTATGGCTACATTTTGTACCCCTCAATCAGTCATAAGCATCTTGAGACCAGGAACTACATCTTATAAAGTGCTGCCTTCCACGTCACCTTGGACGGGCACCGAATGAAGAAAGAGCATGGCTCCAGGAGCGCTGGCTGCAGAGATATATTAAAGGAGGATAACAAGGTTACAGGGAGCAGGTGGGACAGTGGGACCCACTGGAGGGTTCACTTTGGGGGCAACTTGTAAAGAGAATGAACAGGAAGTAGCAGAGGTGAAAGGTGTGTAGAAGGTGAAATGGTGATTCGCAAAGTGAGTTCCCGCCAGTATCTGCAGGTCTGGGGATGAGACGAGGTGGAGAAGGAAAGAGCAGCCCACCTGAGCTCTTCTCTGCGCCTCCGAATCAGTTCTTCATCTAATCGGTGTATACAAGTTCCCTCACTTTTGATCTTCTCAAAGTGTTTTTTCACCTCTTCTCTCCATTCAGCCTGGGTGAGGACAAAATAGAATTTGTTAGTACTCAAGGAGTTTCAGCCCCTGATATAACCATAGGGTCAGGGGCAGGATGGTATTCCCCTGCATGTTTTTACTGAAGAGCCTTACGGAATAAATGTTCAATAAATATTAGCTGATAGCAAAATAGCTCATGCTCCTGTATCTGCACCGCCCCCCACCCCCCACACCATGACCTCATTTTCTGTATTTAGTCCAACGTGGGATGCCATCTCTTTTCCAGTTTCCTTGCCATACTGGCCACCAGAAATATCACAGCCGGCATACTGGCCATCACCTCTGGAACAAGAGAGCTCAGTTTTAAGTGAAGATGGTGGCTGAGATGGCCCGGCCAAAAAGAGAGCTCTTCCAACCATCTGGTATAAGGACGTGCCAGTAAGAATATGATCGTGTTTACAGTTGGCACCAGAAGTTCTCTTAGGTTTTGTTTATGAAAATATCTTGGGGCACCTGGTGGCTCAGTTGGTTAAGCGTCTGCCTTCGGCTCAGGTCGTGATCCCGGGGTCCTGGGATCAAGCCCCACGTCAGGCTCCCTGCTCTGCAGGGAGTCTGCCTTTCCCTCTACCTCTGCCCGCCCCTCTCCCTCTGTGTCTCATGAATAAATAAAATCTTAAAAAGAAAAAAAGAAAATATCTTGAAAAAATATTTGGAGTAGAAGAACAGGGCATGAACAGCAGGACTTGGGAATAAAAACATAGGGAATTCTACAGGAATTGGGGAGTGAGGGAAAGAACAGGAAAAGAGAAAGAGGAGAAAAAGTATGGCTAAACAATGTAGTAGTTTGACAAAATTTTTAGAATGGGGATGAATACCTAATATGTGATTTCAGTTATTCAAAATGTAAGCCTCTTCCAATTTCCAAAAACTTTAGTAAAGTCTCTGACATTCACCTTGACTTTGGATGAGTGTTCTGTTTTTTTAGACATCAAGAAGAGGTGCTGAACTTCACGTTTGGGTCAATGACAGGATAAAGATAAAGGAACAACCACAAGATGGTGGGGATGGGGCCCCAAAATTTTAGGAAGGCAGAGTGAGAGTGACCATGAAATTATAAATCTCCCAGGAATTCACAGACTATGTTAGGACACTGGGATTTCCACAGGGCATGGAATTCCAAGCCAATTTTATCTAAATTTTAGGGGTTAGAAAAACCTCTGCTGGAATATAGTCTACAGACAGTTTCTAGAAAACAGCTAAAGGAGATGTTTCCTCAAATTACATATAAATTACAGTCACAGGAAGCTAATGAGATTAAGATAATTTCCAGTAAAGGCTAGATGTATAACTAAATGCCTCTATATATTCTTCCTCTGGAGCTATTCTATTACCTTGAGATTCATGTTTAAAAATGATTTCTCTAGATCATGGAAGAAGTCATGCTTAAGTAATTGTGAAATTACAGAAGGTTTCTCCCCAAATTTGCTGTTTATCATTTAGGTTTTTTTTTTAGGATTTTATTAATTTTTGACAGAGAGAGAGAGAGAGCATAAGCAGGGGGAGTAGAAGGGAGAGGGAGAAGCAGACTCCCTGCTGGGCAGGGAGCCTGACGTGGGGCTGGATCCCAGGACCCTGGGATCAAGACCTGAGCCGAAGGCAGACGCCTAACCGACTGAGCCACCCAGGCGCCCCTCTCATTTACTTTTATAAAGGAAATCATATTGTAATTATTTAGAAAGTGATCATCCTGCTTATCTGCTTATAATATGCTAGATCTTCATATATATATATACATATATATATATATATATATATATAGAGAGAGAGAGAGAGAGAGAGAGACTGACCATTGGAGAAAGATTTCTGTCAGTCAGTTGACTTTTGGGACCAAACCTGCCAAACAACGTCATCAGAAAGTAAAGGTCATCAGAAAGTAAGGGTCATCAGAGAGTGAAGGTCATCAGAAACTCAGATCCAGAATGCGCTGCCCATTGTTTGGTAACAGTCTTTGACAGTATTAAGCAATGAATACAAGTTTGGTTGAGCCTCCAGTAATGCTGTTCTTGCAATCATCAGATCAAAGTCTGAAGGAAGAATACCTGAGCTTTAAGAAGCCTAAGATTGACAATCAAGAGTTGTTAGACCAAAAAAAGGTAAGGGAGAAGGCCAGGTTTGGGCCTTAAAGTGTCCTCTTTTATGCAAAAACGTATCTGTAGACACCAGTACAGTACCTAAAGAAAGAACCAGGAAAAGGAATATCTCCCTCTGGTGGTCAGGAATCAGCTGTCACAGAACAGATTTTTTTTTTTTTTAATTCTTGAAAATCTTGAGGAAATAGATCTCCTAATATCTAGCTTATGGGAATGGAAATAAAGAGAAACTTTTTAAGATTGAATATTGAAAACTATTAAAAAAGTAGATTTTCAAAAAGAAGTCCCCCCCCACCACCATGAAGAGGGAGCAGGATGTGTGGGAAAACCCCAGGTCCTGATTCATAATGTATTTCCCCCAAAGCTATGGTGTTACTGGAAGATGTTAATTTTGGAGTTCCATCATGCTTAGAATCTTTACATAATAGGAGCTCCAATTTGCACTTAATCTTCAGACATGTCTGGACATATCTGAAGAAATGGAAGGTGGATAGGCCGGAAACCAGTTTGCACAGAGACTGAGGTGCCTCTGAGAGAAAATGCGGCACGAGAGAAAGGAGAAATCCTGCATGAACCTGACCTATAACAAAACCACCATTATAGGAGTGGGGGAGCATTTCCCAGTGTTTCATTAAAATATCTATAAAACACTGGGCCCTAACCACCACTGCTCTGTTACCTTTAACCAAGTTTAACTCAACAGAGAAAGGAAGAGTTCATTGTGTAAATAGAACAATGTGCAGCTTTGGAATCTTGAGGAGTCCAGAGCTTTAGTTACAGGAGGAAATGGCAGCTCCTGATGGGTGAGGGCAGTGCCTTAGGATATGGCGGCATCCAGTGGATGCCAGCTGGGCCTACGGTCTTGTAGCAGAAAACAGAGCTAACCCACAAGGTAATACCTCACAGACACTAGCAGGAGACTGCTGTGTCAGGCCAGTCAGTGGAAAGCAGAGCAGATGTTACTATGAGGTTACTGAGATCCCTACTCTTCACTGGGAATTCCTTCCAAATGCATGTGAAGGGGTGAAGGGAGGGAGTAGGGGGTGCTTCACAAGGTATTCAAGTCCCGGGGAAGCAGATAAGGGAAAAATCCAGTGAAACTTGGGTTTTTACCATTAGTGGGACCCTTTTTATGTCCTAGATAAGGCCTAGGAAAGTCCATCCCATTTAAAAGGTTTTCGTCTTCTCCAGCCTTCCAGTTATTCACTCAGTAGATTGAACAGGTAAATTCAGAGAGACAGAAAGTAGAACAGAGATTACCAGGGGCCAAGGGGAGGAGGGAATGGGAAATGACTGCTTAATGGGGTGTGATGAAAACTTTTGGAAATAGTGGTGACAGTTTCACAATGTTGTCAATTTAATTAATGCCACTGAACTGTACACTTCAAAATGGTTAAAATGGCAAATTTTGTTTTATTCATATTTTACTGCAATTTTTTAAAAAGGAAAAAAAGAAGTGGAGCCAGTTCCAGCCTAGCTGGAGGAATAGAGAAGCAGAATGTTGGGGGGCTAAGTAGCAGCAAATCAGAGATTCTGAGTCAGAAAAGACTCAAGAGGTCATCAAGTCCAACCCTTGACTGGCACAGGAATCCTCTTCACTCCCTTCCCAGCCTCTACCTAAGGACCTACTTGCTCGTGATGAAATTGTTCTTTTTTTTCTTCAGTTTTAAAAATTTATTTACGTAATCTCTCTACCCCACATGGGGCTCAAACTCATGACCCCGAGATCAAGAGTTGTATGCCCTTCCAACTGAGCCAGCCAGGGGCCCCATGATGAGATTACTCTTAAGGAGTACAGTCTGTCCCTATAATGAACTTCGTGCATCTGCAATTCCCAGCCCCTGAATTTCTGGGTGGTCGCAGTGGTACTCGAAAGGGAACCAGACTGGTGCAAAGCAGAGTGTGGGGGAAGAGCTTAGAAGCAGGGCACAAGGCCCACCTAGCAGTGGGGACGTGGGACCCCGCTAAAATGTTTTCTAACAACTGATATCCAGTGCTGGGGTGCCTGGCGGGCTCAGTCAGCACAGCATGCGACTCTCGATCTCAGGGTTGTGAGTTCAAGCTCCACATTGGGCATAGAGCTCACAAAAAAAAAAAAAAAGAAAGAAAGAAAGAAAAAGAAAAAGACTGATAGCAAATGCAATTAAATACCAGGAGCACTAGTTGCCTGCTTGGAGAAATAGGTTACTGTGTAGGAATGAGAAGCAGCTTTGGCAGAACGGAATATTGTAGTAGAATCGGTTGCTGGGTTCATCTGTGCTATAGAAGCTGCTGAGAAACAGTGGAAGCAGCTACTCTCAGGAAGGAGTCAGCTGGGCTCCTGGCAGTACTCCTGACGGACAGTTTTGGTGGAAAGTGGAGACCCGTGGATTCCAACCACGGACAGATAACTGATGTGGACTGGGCTCTGTCAGCAGGCAGGGGGTGAGGAAGCCTCAGGTATGAGACTGCAGACTAGCAAAACCAGGTGTTAAATAGTCAGCTCCGTCCCCATCTGAGTGGCATCGAGTCAAAGCACCTTGGAGAGGAGTCCCCCAGCTGCCACTCTGTCCATCTCAGGAGTTCACCAGAATGTAACAACCCAAAGGAGGCTTCATTTCCGTAGCTTCGTGGGCAGTGAATAACGTCTTACAATCGAGCAGTTCTTTAGTTTCCAGTACAGTTGCATTTTTATCTTCTCATTTGGTCCTAGCTAAAACCCCATAAGGAAGAGAAGACACGATCATCTTCATGGTTTTTTTTGATGAGTATGCTGAGGTTTAGAGATATTAGTGATTTATCCAAGATCATAGTACAAGGGGTAGACTCATGTCTGTTGCTTTTCTTAGTACTTCAGTAGCTAGTTCATAAAAACTTTATCAGTAGCCAGAGAGGGTCTGAATTTCAGACCCAGAGACAAACCAGCTTGTAAGTACCTGAAATAATCCTAGGAACTGGCATGCATAGCAGATCTGGGGCTATTTAAGGAGAGGTAAAATTTTATGTTGGGAGAAACATGTGGAAGAATTAATATTAAAAGATGTCCAGTGTACTGTCTTCCCCTTCCTCTTCCTCCCCACTTCATATTCTTGCTCCAAAAGAAACTTTTCTGAATTCAACCTTACTGCTGCATGAATTGGTAAACGTGAGTTGTACAAATGAGGGTACTGGATGTGGGCGCTTAGCTGCACTATACAGTGCTTTGCACACGGTGGGCATTCAGAAGATGTGGCACTGGCTTCAGGAGTGACATTCTGGGAGCACTCAAGTAAACAATGTTTCCAATTTGAAGTTTTCCAAGTACACAGTTATACTGTCTCAATGGCTTGTGACTTAGTACTCTCACCAAAAACTGCTTTTCCAAACTGTGGTATGAATACTTTTATGGGAAAGGAAGCAAAGCTGTAATTGCACCCGTATCCTAAAGTTTGAAAGATTCCCTAGAAAGTACTTACTATCCTCTTTCATTTCACAAAAGGGCCTAAGTCTTCTTCTGAACACGAACACATAGAGATTGGACAGATTGCTTTTCCGTGCCCCACACTTACACATATTTGAATAAATAGGCAATAGTGTTAATAGTTCTCAAGGAGTTTATCTGAATTTTTAAAGCCATAAGTCTGGAATGATCTGTAAGACAGTAAAGGCTAACAGGTACATTAAATTACATTTTACCTGGTGCTAATAGGTGACACACAGAGTTAGGGGAAAGGTTCTCTCTGGGCCTAATTCTATCCTGGGCTCTCTCTGGTCCTTAACTTCCCTCCACCGTACTTAAGATTTTTCTCCTTCAAGGGAACAAGGGAAGCAACCCTTTCATGAAGGTTGGCAGTAACTTTTTTTTAAGTCTTTTTTTTTTTTTTTAATTTAAGTAATCTCTATACCCAACATGGGTCTTGAACTCACAACCCCGAGATAAAGAGTCTCATGCTCTTCCAACTGAGCCAGCCAGGCGCCCTGGTCAGCAGTAATTCCAATTCAAATATATTTCTCTTTTCTCTTCAACAATTTCACCACCCTGAGGATGACATTCTGATACATGTTCCTTTCAAATGAGATAATGATATATCTTAAGTGTTTAAAAAACTCCAAAATTTCCCATGTGTGAGGTATCACAGCTATTGCTTCACAACGGCTAGAGCTCTAGAATTGCCACAAGAATCAGAATGGTTCTAAGTGTTCTTCTTTTTCATCAAGAGTTCCCCGGCTGCGTGTTCAGTACACTGGAGGAGAGCTTCCAGACTTACCTGAGACTTGAAGTAGGTTTCTTGTGGGGTAGCAAGAACGTCTGCAGAGGCGATGTCTAAATGCATGAGCGTCTGCCGGAAAGAAGGCCGGTTGCGAGGTTTACTCTGCCTACAGGTTAAAAAAGACAGCTTGTGCATTGCAGAGGCTGTGTCCGGGAGGATAAAGATTTTATTCTACTTTATCGAAAACATTTTTGGCTCCACGCATAGCTATACCTCAGGCCATGTGCACATACTGAGGAGCAAAAGGAAAATGTAATCAGGAGATACCTGTAATGATAAAATGGAAATCTCCAGGATCAGTGGCCTGTTTGATAATAACAGTACCTTAGGGCTAGTAAAGTCATAATAGCTATCATTTAATAAGGCCTACTGTTTCAGGATATACCAAGTTCTTTATTTATCAATAACTCCAAGTCTGCCAGGCTTTAACCAGGTGATTCGCTCCAAATCCATATCGGAGACTTCCCTGCGGTTTCAGAGAAATTTTAAACGTGGTTTTGAGGAAGAAGGTAAAAGAGAATCTTAGGAGAAAGAGATTTCTTACCACGTCTGTTTCATAAGGATTTTGAATCCATCAGGGCAAGTGGAAGGAACTGGAAGGTGTAGGCTATTGCTTCCAACACCCCAAATAATGGCCGAAGAGTCTACATCTTTGTAAGGAATCTCTCCTGTCAGCAGCTCCCAAAGCACCACTCCAAAAGACCTACAGCAGTACCAGGAACAGGTACCAAAGACAGTGCAGAAAGACTGGTTGGTATTTTAGTTCTTTACTCATGTTTAATCAAATATATACCCAGTTTCAAAATTCTAATACCGCCATAAGAAGAACAGAAACAGCCAGGAAAAGTCTGGAAAAGAAACTCAGTGAGGGGTAACCAACACTGCTTGATATTAAGACATATCATAAGGCTTCAGTAATTAACTCTGGTGTGTGAATAGACAGCCAGACTAATGGAAGGGAACAGAAATCCATAAATAGGCCAAATATATAGGACTTGAGTATATGATAGAAGGGATATCCCAAACCAGTGCAGAACACTGACTAGTCAGTAAATGCTGTTGGGACAACTGAGGGTAAAATTAAATCTATAGCTCATCTTACATCAAGATACATTCCAAATGAATCAAAAATTCAAATGTGAAAAGAAAAAATGAAACCATAAACCCCTGAAAGAACACACGGGAAATTTTTTTTCTTTTTACTAATCTTAGAGTGGTGAAAGCTTCCTAATTATGAGATCCAGGAGCCACAAACGGAGACACTGATCAGTTAAATTGCATTTAAAAAAAAATCTAGCATGGAGAAAGAACTCCACCATAAACAAAATAACAAAATGTGAAAAGTAGCCATAATTCATGCACACAAAAGGCTAATCTCCTTAATATATAAAATACTCTTATAAATTGATGAGAACCAAGATCAGAGAGCTTGGCAAAGGATCAGAATAGCTCACAAATAAGAAATTACCAATGGTTTGTAAATACATGAAAAAACGTACAACCTAACTTATAAGTTATAAGATGGGGAACGCACATTGAAGCTGCACCCAAGACACCGTGTGTTACCTAGATGGTTGGCAACAATCCAGAAAGTTAGCACATTTTGTTGGTGAGACTGAGAAAACACTTACCCATTTCTGTTGGGAACATAATTGGTATAATCCCAAAGGAGGACATGTTGGTGATAATTACCCCAATTACAAATGATCCCACATTTCTACTTTATCTTACTTACTCTGGTGTTACATGTAATTTTAACATATGCTATTATTTTGGTTTTAAGCCTAAAAGTTATTAGTAGCCGGTTTTAAGGATGGGAGAAAAGTGACTACAGGGAAATATACTATTCATAGTAAAGATTCGTAATCTCAGAGGAAAAGCTGATAAAGATTTTTAAAAGGCCAAAAAATAAAAAAGCATAGCTCATACGGGATGTTTACGAAAAGGGCAAACAGCCCTATTATACACTTCAAATAGCTCTAAAGCACATAACCGTATCACAGCAAAGTACATCACTGATACACTCGGTGATGGTCTGAGGCACCAAGACTAGGTAAACTTTGTTTAGTGTATTTTATTTAAGAAGGTAAGAATTATGTAATATATTTCCCAAAGACTTTTATGCCAAATGCTTATTTGAAGTAAACTTTCCATTTTCCAGAAAGTTCAGCGTATTCTGTGAAGGTCTCCCAAACTGATGATTTACTAAATAGACATTCACCCTAATTCCCCTTCCAGTCCTTCTCTCCAGATTCATCATGACACTGGGTAGTACCTCAGACAATAGGAGCCTGAAATCAGCCAGCAGTGAGTAACACTAAAGAATATTTTGGGAAAGTAGAAGTGTTGGAGGAGGAAAGGACTCATAGGGTGAAGTGGGAAAGGCTTTCTCGTCGGGACAGATGGCACCGCTCACCATATATCGACTTTTTCAGAGACAGGTTCGTTGCGTATCACCTCTGGTGCCATCCATGCAACCGTGCCGGCGAAGGACATCTTGGTACTTTTGTCACTGAGTTCCTTAGATGTGCCAAAATCTGAAATCTTTACCGCATCTGTGTGAGTCACCAAAACACTTTAAAAAGAAATAAAGAGAACACCCAGATCATTAGTACTAATACAAATCATGACAGTAATTGGCAACTTCGTGTGCTGCCTCCTACCTTGTAGATTTCAGCCTGCTAGTTCCAGTATCACGGGGGCATTAGCTACACGCTAGACAGAGCATCACTCACACACGGGAGGCCACACAGCACAGCTCCCCCTGGTCTCATCCAGCCTCCATCGCTTGCTAACTTTGTGACCTCTGCCAAGCTACCTGATTCTTCTAAGCCAGCTTTCTCATCGTAAGATGGAGACACCTCAGGTCCCAGTAATCTTACCCACAATTCAAGCATGCAGAAAACTCTGAACACGGGGTATAAATATTTTCTCATCTATATCAAGCAAACTCATTTTATTCATCTGGGGCTCATTAGAGAGTGTTGTCCTAGACTTTCTTGGTGTGTGAGGTAATGCACTATGTTACCTTTCTGAAATCCTCCAAGAGTTTTTGCTAAGGAATTACGGGTATAATAATGGCCTCATGGAATTTTCACTTGAATTAAAAGAAGATAAGAGATGTAAAACACCCATGCTCAATAAATATTGGTTTCCACCTTGCCAGTCTCAGACAAACCACTAAGAAAAACACTTCTTTTAAAACACTGTTTAAATGATGGCCAACTAAAATCACACATAGGGATTTTTACATTAAAAGGCTAATAAGTATGCTGGGATTCCAGCAATGTTGATAAGGAAAAGTTGGAATAAATTTAGGCTTAAGTAGATTCCACACAAGTCAAGTTTGCCTTTTTATGGTATTTATCTGAAATGTGACCTGGGGGAAATTGCTTTTCTAGCATTAAAGATGAATACATCTGGTACCAGTCTAATTCAAGATATTAGTATACTTACAAACTAGACTGAATTCACTTGAAATAACTTGTTTAGAACTTTAGAATGTTAATGAGTCAGGGTTTCAGAGGCTTAATGATCTAGAGACTTATTCTTAATAAGAAAAAGCCTTGATATTCATGGTATCAGAATTGAGGTGGCTAGAAAACAGAAAACTTCTCAGTCTCTCTCCTCCCTTCACTTCACATTTGTCCCTTTCCATGCCAGTATCACACGGCTCTCTAGTTACCAAACGGCTCTGCTTACAACTGCTTTAGAATACCTTCATCCACAACCGACCCCTAGTTTTGCACCTGATATGTAAAATTTACATACTTTGGAAATTTGGATTTAATGGTTTTAGTCATGGTGAAAATGCACATGGATTTAAATATCACAGGATATCTGACATAGTTTCAGAGCTGATGGTATCATTTAGCCTGAAAGTCAGAAAAGGTGATAAGCCCCTAGAAAGAAAAACACTAGAAGCTTCCTCTTCGGCCTCTTTTGTGCTGCTCACTATGAGACTTTTTTTTTTTTTTTTTTTTAAAGGTTGTGACGAGTGTTGGGTTAGACATTTTATTTTATTTTATTTTATTTATTTTTTAAGATTTTATTTATTTGACAGAGAGAGACACACAGCAAGAGAGGGAACACAAGCAGGGGGTGTGGGAGAGGGAGAAGCAGGCTTCCCGCTGAGCAGGGAGCCTGATGGAGGGCTCGATCCCAGGACCCTGAGACCATGACCTGAGCCGAAGGCAGACACTTAACGACTGAGCCACCCAGGTGCCCGGGTCACTACGGGACCTCCTGCTATGGCAAGAAGGAATGGACATGGGGAGAGACTACAGGGCACATGAGGTTAGAACTTGTGTAAAGTCTTCCCTGAGACAAAGCTGGGGTCACACAGCCTAAGATTTAATGCGGGTAATGAAATCTCTCTTTAAAGCAAGCCAGACTGATCTTTGTCTTCTCAAAGTTAGTTTGAAACCCAAAGAGGCCAAGGCTGCTGGAAGTTCAAGGAAGTACTGATAACAGAGGGAAAGTCTTATTGGGTAACTTATTACCCTAATCTGTAAATGACAGGAGTTAAAGAAAGTAGCATGTGATTTCATACATTCTAAAACTTCCTGACTTCTTCCCCTACAGTTAATTCTCAAGGGGAACAATGGTTAAGAAGGAGACCATTCAAAGAGGTCTTTGGCAAGTATTTCGTGTCCTTTGTGTGTGTGTAGTGGATGACAAAAGCAACAGGTTGTGTAAGAATGTGAGCAGATGGAATAAAGACTATAATAAAGCTTATTTGCAAGTAAAGCACGGAGGGGGCTGTTCAGGGAGCTAACGACTAGGATAAGCACTGCAGAGAAAGGGTGATAAGCAAGAGCTGCTTTGAAGTTTATAATCAAGGACTGATTTGTATCTTCCATGGACAGGAGGCAGAAATCATTGTGAATCCCTCACCTTCACATGACGAGTAGGATGCAGGCTGGGGCTTTAGGTCTAAAAGTTCTGGGCTCAAGTCCTAGCTCCATGACTTTGGGCTCTGAGCCCTCATTTTTCTTTTTCTTTTCTTTCTTTTTTAGAAGGGGAGAAGGAGGGAGTGGGGCAGAGGAAGAGAGAGAATCACAAGCAGGCTCCACGCCCCTCTCACAACCCTAAGATCACAACCTGAGCCAAAAATCAAGAGTCGGACACTTAACCGACTGAGCCACCCAGGTGTCCCCCATGTTTCTTACATAAAATAAGAAGAATGATACTTGTTGCAACTATCCCCACACAATTTTTGCCAACATCAAAGCAGATGTGATAATGGATATTTAAAAAAATACCATAAACCATGAAAGCACTACGCAGACATGTTTTTGAAGAAAGGTTAATTCCTCTCTGCTTCTCTAAACCAAAATGTGATGAGAAATAATAAAAAAAAAATGTTTAAAAACAGGAGCTATAATGAAATACACCATTTTATCAATTCCTTTCTTCCCTTGATGTGGTCTGGGGAAATGAATAAACACTCCTCTTAAAGTGGTTATTGAGAGCCAAAGAATCATTTTGAAAACAGATCACTAGAAACAACTCTGCTTCTCTTAAATAGCCAGTTTATATTATCGTATGGACACTGTGAACCTTGTGACTATTTACTTCCTTCTTTGCTTAGACTCTAGGAAGGTCAGAGTCAAATCTACAGGCCACCTCTACCAATGGTACAGAATCTTGTGGCGTACATTTTGTGAGCAAGCTTTAGTTCTAATGTTATTTTCTCTTTGCCTCAGTCTCTTATTCATCCATTTTTATCCTATTGCATACATTTCTGAAACTCAGTTTTTAACACAACAAATCAAGCCTTCAGGTGGGAAAGTTTGGCATTAAGTATCTGGGATGATGGAGAGTGAATACCTCCGTTAATAATGAATCTTGTTTCACAGCTGCACAGTTAAAAAGCAACACAAAGGGAAAACTAGTGTCAGATGCTTGGAGCTATCTGCCACATAGGTAAGTAAGTTGGTCAACAATAATCCAAAAAACATGCAAAAAGAATTACCCACTGTGCCGATTTAAACTCAACCGAAAGTATGATGTCTGAAAACAACCATGCTTGATAAAAATTCCCTTATTTCAAAGCAATAAAACAAAATGGCTGAAAAATTAGCTCCCAAACTCACTTAGGTGATTTGAGATCACGATGAATAATTTTGTGGAGGTGCAAATAATTCATTCCACTTGCAATTCCCGTGGACCAGTCCACTAGCAATCGAGGTGTGATCTTCCTGCCGGCTCGCAACACCTCATAGAGTTGTCCGTGGGCACAGTATTCCATGATGATGCAGTAACAGGGGGCCTGAGTACAAACGCCCCTTTCAAGAAAACACAAATATGTTTATAAATTCACACATACATACAAACGTACCTGTATACATATTTATATTTTAAGAATATTTAATAAATTTAATGATTAAGACCAGTTCTTTGTCCATATTATTTTTAAAAGGCATAATCTTTCCCAATTCTTCAATAACCATTAAACCCCCTCTAGTCTACAAGCTTCTCTATTATGCATATGGACAATTTTAGTTCCTTTTGTTCATTCCAGATTATCTCTATGTTGTGCTGGATCCATGCTTTTCTGTGGGGCCATTCCATTCTGGGACAAAGAGCACATTTCCTGAGACTTGTGTAGGCGAGGTACTGTGTTGTGTTAGATTGTTAAGAGTAATTGAAGTATCTTCCTTTTAAAATTAAATAGAAGGTTTTATATATAGCGTACAGAAAGAGAGAATTCAAATAAAATATTGCTATTTTTACTATTAATTGTTGAATTTTAAATTAGTCAAATTTAAGATAACTAGTCTGAGGACCAAAAAAAGAGTCAATTTTCTATACCATATAGTCTTTGAAAAAACATTTCTGTTTAGAATAAAAATATCATACAATGTAACCTATTTCTATGTGGCCTATATTTCCATCAATTCCTACATCTTCCACAAAGCCTTTCCTGATGATTCCAGTCCAAGAAGATCTTTCTCTAAATTCTTATGCTACGCGGGAGCCATTCGGTTTTTTATATGCAAATTTCCTCTCCCCATACAGATCACTGGCTCCTGGAAGGGAAAGGTCTTCCATTTCTTTTCTTTCTACCATAAGGCCTAGAAGTTCACAGCAAGTCCTTGACAAATATTTCTTCACTTCATCTTAACTTTCTTTGCTGCTGACCCTTTGCACAAACATGTGCAGGTGCACGGGGTAGGAAGAGGAGAACTAGCATGGAAGAACTTCTGTTTGTCAGGAATGTTCCATGTTTATGTAATTGTCTGATTTAATCTGCCCCCAAACCATCGTGCAACACATATGCCCTCTTCCATTTCTACGGGTAAGGTTCAGAGAGGGACAGTGACCTGCCCTAGACAATACACCTGTGACAGAGCTTAGATTCAAATCCAGTCTAACTTCAAAGCCTATGCTTTTTCCACGGACTATGCCATACTGCCCTCCCTTTGTGCTTTGTAACTTCTGTGTACACAAGCATATTGGGGATTCCTATATCAACCTTACCTTAGAAAAGTGATAATTAACTCTACTTCACACTTTTGTTCTGAAGATGAGAAAAGAGAACAATTATCATATACAATTCTCGGTATCCCATCTCTTAATAGTATGTACGCCTTCTTTCAAAACTTTCTAGAGGAGTTGAGAGTATTCTATCTACAAGATGCCCAGCTAAAGTCCTCAGCCAGCTACCAACTCATGTCTTCTCTCGTGGGCGGCTGTAAGTGATGAGAGAATGAAGAGGCCATAGCTTGAGACCATGGGAAAGTCCTACAAGGACAGCAGGTTATGAAGAAGTAAAATTAGTCTTCATTCTCCCTGCCATGATATGCCTGTCAAATGCCACAGAGCTATTTCTACTACTCTCCGATCATTTTCTAAGCTACCCAGAATTCTCATCTTCATTTCTAATGAAAAATTTTTTTCAAGTTTCTGTTACTTGACTTTTAGGAGCACTTGGTGGAGCAGAGACAGACCACAACTATAATCAGACAATTTAATTTTCATTACAGGAAAACACAGAATAGGCAGGAATAATGTAATGTGCTTATGAATATCAAAATAAATATTTGTTTGAAGCTACTCAGCATTCTATTCAACCCTGTTTTAACTTGTCGCAAACAGAGAGAAAGGGGTAACAGTGATATGTTATGTACTTTTCATCTTTCTTGACTGATGAGAAGCAATCATTCCATCAACCGTGTACTATGATGAGGCTTCTTAGTAGCTACAAATAGCAGCTCTCTAATCACTTCTAATTGCCACCTTTTCTTCCCCTTGGCACCCAATTCCATTAGGAACAGTCAGATTAGGTCTTCCTAAAAGATCGCTTTCAAAAAATTGGACGAAAAAAATACAGAATTCTTTTCTTTCACTTCCCCTTCTCTACACGGTTCTTACTTCAAAGGAAGCTGTAAGCACAGCAATCAGTATCCAGAGAGACACACTCAAATCTAATCATGCCTTCGTATCTTCCAGACGGTCCTGAATGATTCATTGGCCAAGCAACTCATGGCACAGATGGCTGCACACAACACTGCACAAAGCCTCAAGAGCATGGTGTAATGAACCAGGGACACAGTCGCGCTATTGGTTTCCATGTAGAGGTAAAGACTATTCAAGCATCTTCAGCCTAAAAAGTGGGGCACTGGCATGGCAGTACTCATCCAAAATGTGGAAAACTGCACATGTAGGTAGGAGGGTCAGAAGAGTGAGGTATGGAACAGGTTGCAAGGAAAAAGGAAAAAGGAAAAGGAAGGAAGGAAAAATAAAGCTTCTCACACCCATACTCTTGGGACACATTTCTGCCAGGACATCCTGGTGGTAAGCCTTCGTACCTGGAACATACAGCCCAGCCCACATCAGGAGGCCAAGAAGCCATGCTAATCTGTAGAATATTCTGTGTCTCAAACTCAGCGTCCTTGTGATTGAAGCTTGAGAGTTTCGTTAAACAGAAGTTAAATGAAAGGCCCTTCCTTCCATTTAGGATGTAGGATGCTAGAAGGGATGATTTTCTCAATGAAGTAAAATGAAGGAAAGAAGTGAGTCTCTGATAGTCTGTCTGCTTAAAAATAATCCTTCTGCTGTCTTTTGAAATGTATCGTCTTTGGAAAGAGTATAATTAGTCTCTATAGCATTTCATTTTCGTCTCACATCCTCCTGGCCCTAACAGCACAACAAAGGATGGAATCACGAGGGCAACCGAAGCTCTCTCCCATGCCCACTGTGTGCATGTCCCTTCCACAAGGAGGTATGTCCAAGCACTTCATTTAGTATCCCAGCTGAATGCTTCTCTCCTTTCCACATCTCTTTCCCTTTCCATAAAGGGAATCAAAACTCAACATCAATACTCATTTAAACCCATTCTACAAAACCTGTCCCCAAGATTTCTATTCCTTACTTTAGGGATGTGATTCCAATGAAAAATGATCCCATGACATGTTTACCTTTATAATGAGAGTTTTATCGAGAGAGGATCCGTCTTGGGGGCTGGGAGAAGTTCCTCTTAGTTCTGGGAAGGGGAATTTGTAAATTATTCCTCTTTTAGTGGTAGCCTCATCAGTCATACTATTTTCCAGGACTGAAATACATACATGTCAAATGTATCAAGAAGCTCTAGTTTCTAAACTGTCATTCCACCTGAAGACTAGCTTTCCTGTTCTTCACCTTCCCTCCTGTAAAGCCACTCATCATTCGTTTCAGGCTAGGGCAGAATTTAAAGCCTGGCAAGAGAGGGACCTCAAGGGGAAGGTCCAGGCAGAAGAGATTACACATAGTTAGAGCTCAGCACTGTCAGGTTTGGGGACTGCCACAAATGTACCTTTGTGCCTCCCCTTTTGCTAGTGATCCCTGCCAGTATTACGAAAATAACAGTCTGAACTAGAACGATACGTTCATACACTCTTGAAAACAACTACATTGTGGAATGAACATAGCATATAACTTTCTCTCATCAGTATTCCAGTGTCATTAGACTTAGAAAGCTGAGTGTTTGGCATTACTTGAAAAGGGATCTAGCAAAACCTGAGGCAGGGAGAAACACTCTGAAGGTGCCTCTTATTACAAGTTCATATTTAAGAAGGGAGGCTAATAGAAACTAATAAAAAAAAATTCCTCTCTGTTAACACAGGGACTAATTGTTCTATGATCACTTTAGATATCAGCTTTGTTTTCTTAACTGAATTTTCAGATGGGCAGGTTATCTCAGAGTGACCTCCATCATCCCACTGATGAATGAGGTTGATTCATCAGATATGATTGCTTGGTAAGAATCCATCGCTCCCTCTCTGTCCCATGTACATCCTTTCCAAGAAGGGTGTGCTCTGGCGAAAAGAACTACCAGATTATACGATTCTTAAAGACACGACCTTCATTTAATTGTTCTTTGGCGCCCTCCCAAAACACCTAGCCCAGTACTAAGTCTATAGAGTATTTTCCATATGTCTTTCAAAGCAGGAACTCATATGTAGATATTGGGAGAAAGAAAATCTATTTCTTAAAAAAAAAAAAAAAGCCTTGACCTACTTGAAAGCGATGATGTTAGGGTGCTTCAACTTCCTCAAATGCTTGATATCCGTCTCATTCTGTTCTCTCACTTTCTTGATGGCCACCTCCTCCGCTCGGAACTTGCCCAAGAAGACAGCTCCTTGGGCTCCACTACCCAGCCACTGCAGCTCTGAGATCTCCTCAAATGGCACCTCCCAAGTATCTAGGCACACAAGCGAGAAACAAACTTAGAGATATCTCGGGATTTGCTGAGGGACCGTTCTACAAGGCCACTCCGAAGGTACCTTCAACATCACCCAAAATGATCTCTACCTTTGGACTCCCACCTGTAACTCACCAAAAGTTATAACCTTCCTACGGGTCTTGGTACCATAGATCAGATATTCTCATGTATTAGTTTGTATCATTTTCTTTAAAGATTTTATTTATTTGAGAGAGAGAGAGTAAGTGAGAGAGAAAGAGAGAGAGAGAGAGAGAGAGAGCATGAGAAGGGGGGAGGGTCAGAGGGAGAAGCAGACTCCCTGCTGAGTGGGGAATCCGACGTGGATGTGGGGCTGGATCCTAAGACTCTGGGATCATGACCTGAGCTGAAGGCAGACGCTTAGCTGACTGAGCCACCCAGGTGCCCCAGTTTGTATCAATTTTTAACCAATGAAATCAAGCAGATCAGAGATCTCCAATATATTCTCCTCCAAACAAAACATATCTTGACATTCCCACGGCCCCACTTCCTCACCTCAAGCTTGCATGTTCTTCAATCCACTTATTTGTCTCTATACCACGATCCCTATTCCATTACCCATTGTAAGTCAGTGTTGTTTTATTCCTCTTTGAATTTCTAGTGTAGATGCTCAGTTAATCTTTCCTGAATGAATTTTCAAGAATACTCTCCCAAGGACCTAATTATGCACAAAACTTATATTAATATTTACCTTTTATTGAGTACTTACTACATGCCAGACACTAGCATAAAGCTTTATATATCTCATGTGTTGATCCTTTCAACAATCTTGGGAGTCTGGCCTTATTATGGTTATTTATAGATCAGAAAACTGAGACAGGGAGATTAAGTAACTTACCCAAGGTCATACAGCTGGTAAGTGGCAGAACTCAACAACTGGCTGATTCCAGAGACAGTGCTTTCTCCACTATTACCACATTGCCTCTTGCGAAGTAATTGAGAGGGTCATTAGCCATAATAGATTTACTCATATAGATGCAGTATTTTCAAGTTTCTCTCTTTCTTAGAATTTGATTTTCTTTGCACCAAAAAAGTAATAGGAGTCACTTCTAAGTGGTGACATTATTGATGATTCATATTATGCTCTTTATCCTTTGCTGTATTTTTTTTTACCATGAGCCTGTATTACTTTTATAATGAATAAAATGCTATTTTATTTTTTTTAAGATTTTATTTATTTATTTGAGAGAGAGAATGAGAGAGAGAGAGCACGAGAGGGGGGAGGGTCAGAGGGAGAAGCAGACTCCCTGCTGAGCAGGGAGCCTGACGTGGGAACCGATCCCGGGACTCCAGGATCATGACCTGAGCCGAAGGCAGTTGCTTAACCAACTGAGCCACTCAGGTGCCCTAAAATGCTATTTTAAATGAAGCACTTCAAAAATTCAATCAATACATGTTTAATCTCATGGAACTTAAAAAGGAGAATATGATCCATTGATTCTTCTCCTTGTCCCCCTTGTTATCAGTGCATTGTCACTACACTGGTAAGAAATAAACATCAAAGAACGAGGAGTCCCATGGAGTGAGGAGAGGATAATGACAATTTTAAAGGTTATGGGGGATTTTCATTAGATCACCAATCACTAAAAGGTCACTGTTTGCAGAATACTGAACAAGATAGTGTTGAGTCAGCTTTGCAGATATTCTGGTCTTGAAAGCAAATCAACTCACATCTACTACAGTGATGAAGCAGCAGAAAGAGGTCATCAGTACCTAGGAGGGAACTACATTTCCCTCTTCTCTCATTTTCTCAAACTTGAGAGAAAATAAATCCTGTAGATTCTTAATAAAATGTGGCTTCTCATTACAGTGGTTAAAACATGACCTTCCAGAGAGGATGACATAGAGCAGAACAAATTATAGTGAGGGTGTTTGACAGCATAGATATTTAACCCATTCTTCTGCTCTGAGCAGATTAAAGATATCCGCTCTATTGAAATTAGATAGACGCTACATAAAAACAAATTTCCCTAAAATACAAATAGCTCACAAACACGAACTCACCGAATAAACAAATGATACCAAGGGAGATGCGGGAGGAAAGAGTGAGTTACGGGCTTGACTGCTTTGAGGATCTTTCTGGCTTCGAATGACTGACAAGTGTAAAGTGTCTCACGCAGTCCCACTTTCATCCCCACAGGCTTATCTGTGTAGCACACACAGGACCCAGGTATCGATGGCCTACTGTCAGAGGGTTTTACTTGGGAGAGGTCTGGTGAAGAACTAGACACAGTATTACTTTGGCCATTCCGGGACCAAATAAAAGGACTGTTACTGGATTCTGGGGCAAGAACATCCTGGGCACTATTTTTCTGAAAAACTTTATAAAAGCCCAAGTTATCCTAATTTTTCATAACTACTAAAATACTAAAATTAGACCTCTTTGGGTGTTTTTCCCTATTTACTCAATCTTTATTTATTGTTAAATGCTAGAAACACCAGCAAATATTAGAAAATAAAGTATTTTATCTGCAGTCCCATTCCATATTCAGTTATCTTCTCTTCCAGTCTTTGCTCATATGTGTGCAGTTATGTAGAAGTTGTAGGTGACACATAATCTTTTCTACTTTTCTCATGTATTGTGTATTCCCCATGTATACACAGTTTTCATTATAAGCCTTAATAGTAGTTTACTGAACCCTTTCACCTTTTCTGTACTTAAGTCTTTCCATCTTTTTGTTTGCTGGCTTAAATTTGATACTTTTTTCTTTCTTTATATTATTGCCTCAGACTCAGTTCTTAGGTTAGAGTACAGTTTCCTGGCTTTTGCTATACATTCTAACTTGCCATACAAAAGGGCTTCGCTAGTTTTTGCTGACAGTAGTAATGCATGAGTGTGTCCCTTTTACTTTGCCAGCAATGAATATTGTTGATCGTTTTTTGGGTTCTAAGTTATTTAGGTGTAAAGTAATGTTTTATAAGCTTGCACTACTTTATTTATTTATTTAAAAGATTTATTTATTTGAGAGAGAGCGAGCGAGCATGGGGCAGAGGGAGAGGGAGAGAATCTCAAGCAGCCTCCTCACCAAGCAGGGAGCCCAAAGCAGGGCTCAATCTCCCAACACAGAGATCACCACCTGAGCTGAAACCAAGAGTCGGACACTCAACCGACTGTGCCACCCAGGCACCCCAAGTTTGCACTACTTTAATTGCCAGTGAAGTAGAATATTTTCTCCACATTTGTTTAATGCTCACATCTGCTCTGCATGAATTGCCGCATTTATACTTTGTGCATTCATCTGTCGGGGGTCTCATAGTCCTCATAAATTTGAAGGAGTTTTCTATTTCTTTGACACATATTAAGAGAATGTTTTTTCAAAAGACCTTGTATTTTATGGGGTGCCTGGGTGGCTCAGTCATTAAGCGTCTGCCTTCGGCTCAGGTCATGATCCTGGGGTCCTGGGATGGAGCCCCACATTGGACTCCCTGGTCAGCGGGGAGCCCGCTTCTCCCTCTGACCATCTCCCCTCTCATGCTGTTTCTCTCTCTCTCTCTCTCAAATAAATAAATAAATAAAAATCTAAAAAAGAAAAAGAAAAAAGAATGTTAGCAATGAGGATGTGCAAAACTGGGGGCCCTGATAACTGACAGCAAGATAATGGTGTAACAATGGAACCTGGCTGTGTTCACTCCAGGGTTAATCCCAGACTTTCTGCTTTTATACCTGTCCATTGGTACTCTTCCCCAGCTTCTATCTTCTGATTCATCACTATGACTATTATCTTAATTCCAATATTTACCATGATCTCTAAGACTGAGAAAAAGCCCCATGCCCACCCACTTTTAAGGCATAAGTTCTCCTTTGTTTGTATTCAGACATGCCTATGATATAATACTTGCTTTAGGACTGGGAACTATTTGGCAGTAAAAAATTTCAACTACACATACTACCTTAGTTGGATTTCACTACCAACATACTAAATGGGAGATGAAGATGTCATTAAAATTTTTGAAAAATCAAGTGAAGTTTCCTCATAAGTACCAAATGCAGAGACACATCTGTTCTGTGTGCTATCCTTTGGCTGACTGTAATCCAGGATTAAAGATTAGCTCCCTGATCCCAGAGCTGACAAGGAAAAAACTACCTTATTTTCTGGCCAGTGAATCCCTTTCACGGCCCCCAGCAACACCAGCCCACAGTAGGGTGTCCTGTCATCTGCTGAAGAGCTAGGCAGCTATAAGCTGCCTTGTAAGCTTAAGCTGACCACGCCCGTTTCTTATTTACTCTTGAAATAAGCCTTTCTGGCAGTCACATAATCAATCAGAAGATTGATTAAATACAAGTTTACAGGACAATTAAAAAAAATTTTTTTAAGTAGGCTCCACGCCCATTATGGGGTTTGAACTCACAACCCTGAGACCAAGACCTGAGCTGAGATGGAGATTCAGATACATAACAGACTGAGCCACCCAGGCACATCCCCCACCCCCCAAATTTGAAAAGTCCTTTTGACAGACACATAGGATGTGTCTGCTGCCCCTCTTTATGAGCCTGAACCTCGATGCTGCATTTGTATCCTGAGATCTCCAAATTACCACCAAAATAATTATTAGACTGGGCAAGTTAAGACTCTAAAAGCCAAATGCAATTTTATCACATAAGCAGATATTAGTAGGTTTTGTGTCTCAGCAGAGGAGAGGGAACTTTTTAAAAAATAATAAACTAAGGGTGGTTATCCCTGGGTTGTGGGATAACAGGTTATTTTTTATTTTCCTCTTTGTGCTTATCTTAATTCCCAATTTTTAAAATAATAATACTGTTTTAACATTGAAACCCCCAACCTTTGTGTGACAAGGAACAACTTTTTAATTTCTTGAAACCTCAAGACCACAGAGGGGGAAAGAAGGGTGGAATGTGCAGGACGGATGGGAACGGGAGGATGTATGAAAGACAGTGAGACAGACAGACAGACCAACCCCAGGGACACAAAGAATTTCTGCATGTACAGGAATGGATGCTATGATTGACAAATCCGGGAAAGCACACCTGGGATCAATTGATTTACCAGCAAATCCAATACACATACTGGGAAAGGGTATAGAGGGAGAGGTTTAAGAGAGGTATTGGTTTAAGAGAAAATATTTCAGAAATCAGAAAAATAGAATGCACGAGAAAAGTGGTCAACAGTGCCTGAGGTCGACAGGCTGTTGTGGAAAAGCTGTCAACAGTCTCGACTGAAAGATATGAATATATGTATATATATATATATATTTAATTTTTAAAAAGAATTTTATTTATTTACTTGAGATAAAGAGCTCACGAGCAGGGGGTGGGCAGAGGGAGAGGGAGAAGCAGGCTCCCCGATGTGGGGCTTGATCCCAGGACTCCCAGATAATGAGCTGAGCCAAAGTCAGATGCTCAACCGACTGAGCCATCCAGGCGCCCCAAAGTGAATATATTTTTAAGAGAGGGTCACAGAGTCCAACATTCAGATATAAAGGAAATAAGACAGAATCTCATTTCTGGTCTACATTTCTGGTCCTTTCCAAAATTTCTTGATGAGAGAACTGTTAACAATGGAATCATTTACATAAGGCTACAAATATATGTATCAAAAGCCTTAAAAAGGCATGAACCATTTTAACTCAACCATTTGTCTTCTAAGAACTTATCTTAAGGAAATCAAAGATATAATAAGAATGATCACAGACATAACTAAGGGTATGTGTGAAAATTAAGTAATAAACAGATGTTCATTGCAGTATAGCATATGATCACTAAAAATAACAAATTGCCAAGGAATAGAGGATTGCTTAAAGAAATCTATTTCATGATATGGGAAATGTTCAAAATGTGAAGCGAAAAGGCATAATGAAATAGTTTGACTCTGTTTTTTCTTTTTTTTTAAAGCACACACACGTAATAAGACTAACATAATATATACCAAAAACATTAATAGTGAAGACTAAGGATCATAGATAAATATTTTTACTTTGGGGGGAAACTTACCTGTATATTCCAACCTAACCTCATATATTACTTTTGCTATCAGGAAGAAAAAAATTCTTTTAAAGAATATAAATGAAGTTATAAAGAACACTAGGGCCATGTGTTCTCTTTCCTTCAGAAGCATAATGCTTGAATTGGTATATATGAATATGCATGTTACACCGTGATGGGAGTTAATTTACTTTTTAAAAAGCTGTGGGATCTAGACATAATAATGCTTCTCAAGATTGGTTGTGTATTTGTTCTTTCCTCACAATGTGAGCTTTCGGTGCCTGGGCTGTAAGAAAATGATTCCTTTTTACTACAAGCTAAACCAGGGCACAAGCTTTAGGCAGAGAACCATGTGGCATCTGTCTGGTTTTGAGTTAATCCAGTGGCCATCAGACTTTTTGATTGCATGAACTTTCAATAAAAAAAAATTTGTAAACATGCACTAGGTGATTTATTTATAAGTTATGTATCTGCACAACTTTATTAAAATACCAAATATATATGAAAACATGCATGAAAATAGAAACTTAAAATGATGATACAAGGAACAGGAGCTCTAACATTTTCTTCCTCATTAACACTGTAGATTGTCTTCTATGTACTCTACTTGACACCCCTAGACTGGACAGCTCCAAAAGATGGGCTTTGGCCAGAAAAGACCAACCAAATGTGAATCTGTTCCAGTCAGAAGGTTTATAGGAAATTGGTATAGGGTATTCATCGGGCACTAGGGTTTTAGTCAAAGGTTATCCAGTGAATGGTGGTGATGTGTCTACACAGGGACTATTTCCCAGGTCCACACTCTACCTTACCTTGCTGCTGTAATTTGTAATCAGTGGAATATGCCTTGCCAATGATATTCCAGACAGGCCTTAAGCATCCAAACAGTCCTTCCAGAAACCCACCACTGCCGCTGCCCGACCTGCTGAACTGAATCTTGATGTCTTCAGTTCCACTTGTGCTCTCTCCATCCATGGTGTTGCTGTTCCCCTGAGACATGGCCATCTCTGATTCATCTTGTTCCCTTAGCTGAAGAACGCTGTTCTCAAACTGGTCCCTGGAATCCTCACTCACGCTTGTCAACACTGTTGTGGTGATGGGGCAGTTCATGCTCTCGGTCAGCTCTGTTTGTACCACCCTCTTTTCCTGCTGGT
The DNA here is from genome assembly GCF_003265705.2 of Callorhinus ursinus. Classification (NCBI taxonomy): domain Eukaryota; kingdom Metazoa; phylum Chordata; class Mammalia; order Carnivora; family Otariidae; genus Callorhinus; species Callorhinus ursinus. The sequence goes on from NW_027397063.1 coordinate 71,988,219, forward strand.
CCTTAAGGAGCTTGGGTGATGGGTGGCTCCCCACAGGTGTGAGTTCATCTTGGAGTCCGTTGGAGTTTCTGCTTTCACTCGAGGGTAAGTGTGAGGAAGAGGAGCAGCTCAGGGGCTCCTGAGGGTTGGCCATGGTGCCATGAGTGTGCCCAGGGTCCTGAGATGACACTCAGAGGATTATTGGGACAGAATTCTGATGGAAGAGAGGGCTCCAAAACCTGGGGAAGATAGGAGGACATGAGATCACCCTTCTTTTAGTCACCCACACTACCGCACTTCTGTTTATAACAAAAACACTGAAAAATGGGGGTTGGTTGAACGTCGGTATACATCCAAATGGTGGAATACTATGCAGCAATTACAGATCATGTTGTAAAAGAGTATTTACGAACCTGAGAAAACGTTCATGACATGTTAATATAAAAAATAGGTTAGAACAATATATACAACATAAACTCTTACAATTTTTTAGTTTTTAAATTCCAGTGAACATACAGTGTAATATTAGTATCAGGGGACAATATAGTGATTCGACACTTCCATACATTACCTGGTGCTCATCACAAGTGTCCTCCTTAATCCCCATCACCTGTTTCACCCAGCCCCCACCTTTTACTGGAAAGGACACACGGACACATACACAAGAAAAAACACTGGAAGAATATATCCCAAGAATTAACTATTGTTCACTATTAACTACGGTTAGGTCTAGGTGGTTAGATTTGGGAGGGGTTTCTTCCAAGCATTCTGCATTAATATGTTGCTATAGAGTGAATGGGGTTCTGTCCCCTAGCTCCAAAATTCATATGCTGAAACCCAATCCCCAATGTGATAGTATTTGGAAGTGGGGCCTTTGGAAAGTGATTAGGTCATAAGGGCGGAGCCCTCACAGACATGTCAAATATGCCAGTGCCTTGATCTTGGACTTCCCAGCCTCTAGAACTGTGAGAAATATGTATTTGTTGTCTGAGCCATCTAGTCTATGGTATTTTTGTTACAGCAGCCTAAACAGACTGATAAATATTAAAAAATATTAAAAAAAATGTTTCCCTTCCCAAAGAGAAATTAGATGTCTTGATAAGCACTGTTTTATTAGGAACAACATCCTGCTCATATTTTTTCTTTTTTCTTTAGTGTTTTTTCTCCTGGGGCATTGTTTTACTTCCTAAGGTATTCATTAAGTCATGTAGGTAAATGTCTTGTGTATGTGACAACACAAATTCCTAAGATATAAAATCTGTTTTTTACTGTAATGCACCAAATCTGGGGCAACAAACTAAGCCCCAGTGCTTTAAACTTATTCTTTGCTTCTGATCTGTCCATTAGCACCAATTTCTCAGGGCCACCCAACCTCTGAAAATAAAGACATGGAATTGTCTAGATTGGCCAGTTCGTGCAAATTTAATCTTATATTTATTCATTGTATGTCAGAAATTTACTTTCTTTACAAATCCCTACATAATAGTTATTTCTTCCTTCACTCTGAATTAAACATTTAGAATATGTTTAATAGGAACCAGGGTATAAAGAGAATCTCACTTTATAGAGGGGGCAAGAAACAGACCAACAATGACTGACAGTACAGTGCTTATCATGAATCAACCAAGTGCTCTGCGAGCACAGAAGAGGGAGGGATACTTTCAGGGCTAGCTGCCCAGAGGTGGTAACTATTGATCAGTGTTAGAAGTGTAGAACCTCATCGGGTTGGCAGGAAAGGGGTGAGCGAGAGAAGAGGGAGAGGATACCACAGATGTGGAGAAAGTATGAACAAGGGCAAGGATGCATGAAAGACTATGGAATATATGACCAACCGAAGTGGCTGGAATGTAGGGTTATATGCATATATAGAGAGAAAGATAAGAAAGGAGAGAAAGTCAGGAACCAGGGGCACTTGGGTGGCTCAGATGGTTAAACCTCTGCCTTCGGCTCAGGTCATGATCTCTATGTCGGGGGATAGAGCCCCATGTCGGGCTCCGTGGGGACTCTGCTTCTCTCTCCCTGTCTGCCTCTCCCCCTGCTTGTGTTCTCTTTCTCTCTCACACTCTTTCTCAAATGAACACATAAAATCTTTTAAAAATTTTCTAAAAAAAAAAAAAAAAAGACAGTCAGGGACCATTTTGTAAGAAGATTTGTATGCTAGGCGAAAAGGCTTGGATTTTATCCTGAAGGTGACGGGGTATAGTATCCCAGATTGGGGGTTATGGATAAAAAGAAACTACCCCTATGTTATTAATTTCTCATCTGAATTACTGAGATCCAAATTTTAAGCGTTTTTTTTTCATTGCCATACCCTATGAGTAGCTTGTATGAATGAACCAATGAAAACACCCTATCCTTTGAAGTCTCATTCATTCATGTAAATATGTATTGAGCTCCTATTATATGCTACACAATGTGTTAGGAATTAATGAATGGTACATAGGCTTCTACTCTATAGGAACTTACAATCTAGAGGGAAAGACCAATTGATAATAAGAGCCACATGGTTAGATATAGGGTACACAGACATGACCAAGGTGCTACAGGAGCTCAGAAAAATAAACATCAAATACGTCCAGAGAAGTCATAGAGGAAATGTTGGTTGGGTTGGAGGGTAAACCAGGTAAAAGTGAGACTAGACATTGCAGGAAGTATTGGGGAGCAGCAGGAGATAACTCTTATAAAAGGCAGCCAAAGGTCAGAATGTGGTGGACCCAGATGACAAACTAAAGTTTTTGGATTTTTATCCTCAAGACAATAGAAAGCCATTAAGAAATTTTAATCGAGGGAGTGATTTGGCCAAATTTTTAATTAATTTATTTATTTTTAAAAGATTTTGAGAGAGCACGCATGCATGCACGCGGGGGAAGGGGCAGAAGGAAGAGACTCCCTGCTGAGCAGGAAGCCCCATGTGACGCAGGGCTGATCCCCGGATCAGGACCCCGGGATCATGACCTGAGCCGAAGGCAGACACTTAACTGACTGAGCCCCCTAGGCGCCCCTCAAATTTGTAATTTAAAATTACATCCATAGAAGTAGAGGTTGGATTGAAGGGGAAACACTGAAAGTCAAGATGTCACTTAGGAGGAAGAGTTCAAGTGGGAATGATGAGGGCCTGAACCAAGGCAGGAGCAGTGGTAATGAGGAGGAGGGGAAAGACTGAAGAGGTAGAATACGCAAGGTCTAGTGATTGATTAGACCTGGGTGTGGGTAAGGAAAAGGGAAAAGAGAAGAAGACTTTCAGATAACTTACTTGGGATAACGGATAGATGGGCAATATCATTAACTGAAATAGGAAATATCAGAAGAAAGAAAGGCTTGGAAAAAAGGTATTTAGCTCAGTTAGAGAGATGGAGGGTTCAAGTCCTATTGTGTGTGTTAATGCACTGTACCAGGCTTTTATTTATGTTACCTGATTTTAAAAAGACACTTTGTAGAGAGGGATTTGGGAGGATGGGATGGGAGTGCTCCTTTAGCTCAGGGCAGAAGTATCAAAATAATACAAGGGTGAACCCAAGTTAAATTAAAAATATACTTATTAAATAGATACTAGGAGCTGTGCTTTGCACTAAGCTAAGTTCTGTGGATACAAAGCATTACTGTTACAATTACTACTTCTAATGATAAATGAGACAAAGTGTCTTACAACTTACATAGACCAGCATGCATAATCAGCAATATACTGGTAAAACAGCTCTGCAGAAAACAAAACCAAAAAAAGGAAGAAAAAAAAAAACCCACCAGGACACTCTGATTTGTAGTGTTTACTGATTTCTCTGGTATAAATACTCCCACCATGGCAGATTTCAAGCTAATAATAGTTTAGTAACCTACTTGCAAAGTTTCAATTGGCTCTTACAAATTGGTGTGTAAGTCAGCACCAGCACTATAATCCTTGTAATAGTGCCATTCTCATTTTACAAAGAAATAAAAAACTTTTTAAGGTCATAAACTGGGTAAGTGGTAGAGCAGAAATACAAATATAACTCAAAATTCAGATCCCCAAATTCCCTTGCCTTTTTTATAACACCATAGCACCTCTTATAATAACCCCTTGCTTCCTTAGAGTGCTTCACAGGTTAATAAAGTGCTGTGGGCTATGATTTTTTTTAAAGATTTTATTTATTTATTTGAGAGAGAGAGAGAGTGAGAAACAGCATGAGAGGGGAGAGGGTCAGAGGGAGAAACAGGCTCCTTGCCAAGCCAGGAGCCCGATGTGGGACTCGATCCCAGGACTCCAGGATTATGACCCGAGCCGAAGGCAGTCACTTAACCGACTGAGCCACCCAGGCGCCCCTGTGGGCTATGATCTTGATCCCTGTGGCAAGGAAGTCAGGGCATGGAATCATTATGCCTAGTCTTCACAAAAACTGAGGTCTACAGAGAGGTATTTTGCTAAAGGTCATGGAGCCAAGATTGAATACCAGATTATTTTTTCTAATTCCAAAACTCTCTCTCTTACCGACACATGTAGTCTCTGTAAGACACGGTTCCTTCCTTTCAAAGCTTATAAACTACTTAAGGAGTTAATAATTACATGGAAGGAATTGCCTCCTCCTCTCCCTTCCCCCCATGACAAATGTGCTGTGTTCTGTTATACAGAGCTGTGCAGAGGGCAAACAGTAATGGGGACTAGAGTAGTTCACTCAGGCTGAATGAAAGAGGTAGGATTTGAGATGAACCTCTGAAAGGAAGATGATTTGAGACCCACAGAAGAAAGGAAGTCAAGCAGCCACATGCAGAAAAATGAAACTGGACCATTTCCTTATACCACACACAAAAATAGACTCAAAATGATGAAAGACCTAAATGTGAGACAGGAGTCCATCAAAATCCTAGAGGAGAACACAGGCAGCAACCTCTTCGACCTCAGCCACAGCAACTTCTTCCTAGAAACATCGCCAAAGGCAAGGGAAGCAAGGGCAAAAATGAACTCTTGGGACTTCATCAAAATAAAAAGCTTCTGCACAGCAAAAGAAACAGTCAACAAAACCAAAAGACAACCTACAGAATGGGAGAAGATATTTGCAAAGGACATATCAGATAAAGGGCTAGTATCCAAAATCTATAAAGAACTTATCAAACTCAACACCCAAAGAACAAATAATCCAATCAAGAAATGGGCAGAAGACATGGACAGACATTTTTCCAAAGAAGACATCCAAATGGCCAACAGACACAAGAAAAAGTGCCCAAACATCGCTCGGCATCAAATCAAAACCTCAGTGAGATACCACCTCACACCAGTCAGAATGGCTAAAATTAACAAGTCAGGAAACGACAGATGTTGGCGGGATGCGGAGAAAGGGGAACCCTCCTACACTGTTGGTGGGAATGCAAGCTGGTGCAACCCCTCTGGAAAACAGTATGGAGGTTCCTCAAAAAATTGAAAATAGAGCTACTGTACGACCCAGCAATTGCACTACTGGGTATTTACCCCAAAGATACAAATATAGTGACGCGAAGGGGTACGTGCACTCCAACGTTTATAGCAGCAATGTCTACAATAGCCAAACTATGGAAAGAGCCAAGATGTCCATCAGCAGATGAATGGATAAAGAAGATGTGGTATATATATACAATGGAATATTATGCAGCCATCAAAAAAACCGAAATCTTGTCATTTGCAATGATGTGGCTGGAACTAGAGGGTATTATGCTAAGCGAAATAAGTCAATCAGAGACAGACATGTATCATATGATCTCACCGATACGAGGAATTCTTAATCTCAGGAAAGAAACTGAGGGTTGCTGGAGTGGTGGGGGGTGGGAGGGAGGGGGTGGCTGGGTGATAGACATTGGGGAGGGTACGTGCTATGGTGAGTGCTGTGAATTGTGTAAGACTGATGAATCACAGACCTCTACCTCTGAAACAAATAATACATTATATGTTCCAAAAAAAAAAAAAAAAGAAGATAGCAAGAAGGGAAAAATGAAGGGGGGGAAATTGGAGGGGGAGACGAACCATGAGAGACTATGGACTCTGAGAAACAAACTGAGGGTTCTAGCGGGGAGGGGGGTGGGGGGATGGGTTAGCCTGGTGATGGGTATTAAAGTGGACACTTATTGAATGGAGCACTGGGTGTTATATGCAAATAATGAATCATGGAACACTACATCAAAAACTAATGATGTAATATATGGTGATTAACAAAACAAAATAAAATTAAAAAAATAAAATAAAATAAAAAGAAAGGAAGTCAGGGAGGCTAAGAGCATTAGAAGAGGCAAGCAGAAACCACCAGGGCATGTGTGAGAAGGCTGGTAACTCAGAAATAATGAAATTAGCCAGCTAATGTTGGGAGCAGTAACAGTAATGCCTTACCTTCATATATGGGCTCTGAAACCTTATGAAATAATGCAGATGATTTTTCCTTTTAAACAAATCAGAGAGATGAAGTTGGGTGGGATGAGGTTAGGTTGGGGGGACTGAAATTCTAGAGCATGCAGAAATTTAGGGGCTAGGAAGCTGCCTGGGAATAAAAGGCTGGAGGGAGGGTAAAGAACAGATAATAATAATAGCTGGAGCCCTCTGTTACAGCAACAGCTATTTGCTGAATTGACCCCCATTTCCCTCACCCCATCCTCCCCAACCCATTCCTTTTAAGCTGATCTCTCAGCTTTGACACTACTGATCCCTTCGTTTGCTTTCCTGGCTGATCTCCTGCCACAACCTTGAGTTCCCTTGCCTTTGGCCTCTCTTACGTTGCTCTGCCTGAGGTCTTTTAGGACTGCTGACTTGATCCTGTCTGACCTGGCCACTGCCTCAGCAGTTATTTCCAATCTGCCTTTGCTCTTGGGACTCGCGGTTACCCTGTACAGCACAGGGCGTACATTACGCTTTTGGCTCACATCAAACTTGAGGATAATGCAAATACCTAAAAGTGTATGTGAATTTCAGCCAAACACCTATTTGTGCAATTTGTTCTTTGAATCAAACTACAGGACTTTATGTTAATTCCAGGTAAATTTCCATTTTGTCCATCTTTATCCTGAGTTTCTTCCTAATGACACCATATTGGAATGGGCTCATACCAAAAAACTAGAAAAACACGAGTTTGTTTTGTAATCTCTACCCCTTTCTAAGAGGTTAAGGATGCACATGAAGTAGAGGTGTGCCCACTGGCACTGGGAATGAGTTAAAGGAAGAGGATTTCAGCACACTCATCACACTCGGTTTGGTATTTATCAAGGAATGTCTATCAAGGACTATAGTCCAACCCACTTGCTTTACCTCTGAGATGACATTCATGTGTCCAAATTCAAATTCATAGGATATTGCCGACTTGCTCGATACAACAGCTAATCAGCAGCAGAGCTGGGATGAGTCCTCCTTCCTCATGCTACACTCTTTCCCTGGTCTGGTTGTTTGTTTATGCGGACAAAGAGAAACAAATAGCTATGATATCATGACCACTGATGAAAAAACAATAGCAATTCGCAGTGTTATTCTAGATGCCCTAGAGCTACTCCCAAGGAAGCACAAGCACCCACCTAGCGGGGTGACTGCACCAGTCAACAGAGCAGTAAAAGGCCATCCAGCTACTGGCAACTCAGCTGTGCTCTGGGAGGGGGCAGAGCAAGAGACACCTCGAAGCATGTCTCAAGATGTGTGTAGTCCCAGAGGCTTCCCTCTGCCCACCAAGAATATCAGGTCCAATCTCCACCAACAAAGGCAGAGAGATGGAGAGGCACAAGAACAAAGGGAAAAAAAAACCATCCCCATGACTCTCTTAAAATATGATCAGAGCTGACTACATTTAAGAAGAGTGTGGGAGGATAAAAATATCTAAATTTTACCTGTGTGTATGTGTACACCCACACACTGTCACTGCACAGTGAAGAAGCTGGTACGTGGAAACAAGGAACAGAGGCAGCCCCACCATCCTTGCTCTGTCTTTTGCCCTCTCTGCTCCTCTCTCCCTGCCCAGATTTGGCTCCGGTACCCTCGTGGCAACTGACGGTTTGGATCTTTTGATTCATGAGAAGTCAGAACTAGTATCTATTAGAAGGGAACTGAAAAAAATGAGGCAAAGTTTTTAAACATCGAGAGTCAAATGGAAAAAGCTAAGCAAGAGCAGGACGGTACAAGGGTGTGTTTGGAATGCCACTTTTATCGGCAGGAAGCTCTCTGGGGAGGGTGGCAGGGGACGTGATGCTGCTGCCATCCTTAGGGGCTCCTGAATCTACCAGGAGCTCAAGGTAGTGCCCTCCAGGCACACCTCCCTTGCCCTTTGAATTTCTCAGTCTCAAGAGGAGGAAGTGGTTTGTGCAAAATTAGTAAGCAAGGGTTGGAGACAATGGCAGCTGTGCATTTGCCAGGGCACTGCCAATTTCTGGAAATTACCTTGGCTTTGTGCCCAAATGGATTCAGCACAGAGGAAAAGGGATGGGAGAGGCAACGTGGCCAAATAGCCCTTGAATTCTTGTGCTTTATTCTATAATATAAATTTTCCCAAGTTGTTAATAAAGGGTAATTTTATAATAGATCCGTTTTCGAGTTTTCTATCATAAATATGTGTAAACCAAAGATTTTGGAAAATTTTACCCCATAGATAAAGTTTTCAGTGTGACTAAAATTGAATAAAATTACAAATTAAGAATTAGTGTTGAGATTTCTTGTGTGGTGCTAAGATCTTCCCAAGCTATCTTCTTTTCACTTGGCATTTTCTTGCTTTACAATGAATACAACTCTGCCATCTCTAAATTCATATAACAGTATCTAGAGCATAAGAGAGACTTCTGCTATTAGAGCATCAGTCCATTTTAAAACTGGGATTAAGCTACTTGTTCATAGTAATAACATATATTGATCTTCCCAGGACAGAGGTCTGTCACTGAGAGGTCTTGATTTGAACTTAAAAAAAAAAAATTAGACAGCTTTTTCTAATGGAATTAAAAAATCCTAAGTATGTGATTTACAATCAGATCAAAAGAGTGGCCTACACATCCCTCCGAAGCAGCTCCAGCCCCATCTCATCCAGCAAGCAGCCCCAGCAGGGACCAGCACCACTCCAAAGTGACTCCTGCCCTGGGGAGAGAGGAAAAGAACCACACACACCAGGTCCACTGCAGCCGAGGCAGGCAAACCTTATAACTGGTAGTGTGGAGACAGTGCCCTGATCTAACTACCAGCCTTGCCCACCCACAAAAACCTCTCAAAGGCAGCATACGGAGAGAGCCCTGCAGTTCAGGGTCACTGCCGCCCTGGGGCAGAAGGATTGGAGGCAGGTATCTGGTTTGTCTGCAGGGCCTGCCCACCAATGAAAGTTTCTCAAGGGACAATACAGGGAGAGTGTCCTGCGGCCTAATGTGACCTGGGCAAATGGGTTGAGAGGGCAGGTACCCGGTCTGACTGCTGACACTGCCCAACTACAAGCCCACAGCGGCCTCAGACAGGCCCTTAACAGCACTGAGACCAAACCTGGCCCGCAAGGGGCAAAGTGAGCCATTGCAGCTGACTGGACGGAAGGCAAACGAGGCTCAGCCACACAGTGGGGGCCCAACACGGGGCTTGAACTCATGACCCTGAGATCAATACCTGAGCTGAGATCAAGAGTTGGATGCTTAACTGACTGAGCCACCCAGGCGCCCCTTTATGTAGGTTGTAAAATGAAAAAAAGATGCTTTATTTTCAAAGTTGTAGACTATAAACTTATCAAGAAATAGCAATCTGTAAGGCTCCCAATATACCTTAAGTGCTAAATGCTACATACCTCAAATGCTTTATTTCTTGACCAGGAATGATTTCTCTATAACTCCATAAAACTTTAATAAATAACATGAACTATTGTAAGTACAAATATTCCAGAATAGAATCAACATTTTGACCTAAATCTGACTTGCCATATGAAGCAAATCAATAACTAAATAAGTGCACTTAAAATGTCTTAAATAATAAGACACAGATATATATGCCTTTACATATAGAAATATTAATAAATATAAAAATAATCATATATGTATTCCAAGAACATAAGAAAATAGGTTTAAAATGTCAACAGTAGTTATCACTGTTGTTCTTTTAAATTTTCTATATTTCCCCAATTTTCTTTTTTTTTTTAAAGACTTATTTGTTTTGAGAGAGAGAGAAAATGAGCTTGAGGGTTGGGGAGGGGCAGATGGAGAGGAGGAGAGAGAGAGAGAGAAGCAGATTCCCCACTGAGCATGGAGTCCCGACTCAGGGCTCAATCTCAGGACCCTGAGATCATGACCTGAACCGAAATCAAGAGTCAGACCCTTAACCGACTGAGCCACCCAGATGCCCCTCCCCAAATTTCTATTATTAGCATGCATTACTTAATCAGAAGTTTTCAATCCAAATATCTGCTGCTTTAAACACACAGACTAATGAGCCAACTTTACTGCTTTTGCATATAGGAAAGATCGCATGAAATGTTAAGGACATTGTTGGGAAGCCTAGTGTAAAAAACGTGAGTAGTTCAGGAGAACAATTGAAATGACAATTGAAATCATTTTAAAACTATTATTTAAAATTAAGATTATTTTTTCAATTGGGAAATAATTTTAAAGCGTGCATGATAGCCCAAATCAACCCATTTAGAACCTCCCATGGCCTTCGTTATATGGAGAGCGATACTGTGAGAGGATAGGAGGGAAAGGACTGCAGGAAGAAAGACCTGGATTCAAATCCCCCTCATTAAGTTGCCCTTCACTCTCCAACTCAATGTCATTCTATCTATAACTGGTGATAACAACAGATCCCAATTCATAGAATAGACAATTACAGGAGATCATGCATATATATAACACAGCCAGTACACACTGATTCCTCAATGCCTGTTAGCTCTCCAAATCTTTAACTAGAAAAACTAGAATAAAAAGACGTATGTCAATATGCTCAATATACACGTGAAATCAAGGGACATGAGAGGAAGGGCAAACGGAAGACAAATTTTTCTTAAGGAAAGTAGGAAAATGAGAAAAACGGTAAGAGGAGGGAGATCAATACACTTAGAAATTGAGATGCACTGAGCTTTTAACATTCATTTGAAATTATAAATGAAGACACAAGGAATCAATAAACAGAGAGATATGGGGTCAAAAGAGCAAAAGTAAGATTGTGAAAACAGGAGAGGAAAAGCCCAAATGTATGCAACTTCTTTTTCATATTTAAATTCCTTTGTCTTTAATTATACCAGCTATTTTTACATTCCAGGTTTCTTTTTTAAGATTTTATTTATTATTTGAGAGAGAGAGAATGAGAGATAGACAGCACGAGAGGGAAGAGGGTCAGAGGGAGAAGCAGACTCCCTGCCGAGCAGGGAGCCCGATGTGGGACTCGATCCCGGGACTCCAGGATCATGACCTGAGCCGAAGGCAGTCGCTTAACCAACTGAGCCACCCAGGCGCCCTTTACATTCCAGGTTTTATCTAAATTAGGAAATAACAAGGAAGGCTGTAGGTAGCTATAACATTTGGGAGAGTATTAATGTTACATCATTCTGATACTTGGGAGAAAAAACTAATTCCCATGCTTCCAACATTGCAATGTTAAATTAGGAGTTAATTTTATTGATTCAAGAAAATATCTCTAGGAAAAGACGGCTTAGGCTTTAAACAAAAGGGTAGTGAGAACATAGGAGAACCACAGGAGAACCGTGGTCCCAAGGGAGATTATGGAATGTTCTTCCCTAGAGATCTGCATGTTTCCACATTGTGTTATGCACACACAAAGGCGCTCTGCCTTTCAGGGAACTGCCTAACCCCACTCCTGCATCCCCCACCTTCCAGGAGCCTTCCTACCTTCAGGCAACTTGCCTTCACTCTCCTTAGGAAGACTTGATCTCCAGGGCAAAGTCTAAAAAGTTTGGTGTACCTCTGGGTCTAGAGAACTCAACAGCAATGTCCCACAAACTTAGAAAAATCATAAAAAATAGTCCTTCAGTGATCATTTCAACACTGTAGTAAAATGAGTGAACTCAAACTCTCTGGGTCCTAATACTGATTCTGTCAGTGGGAAGGCTCCTTTCTGATCTTTGTGTGTCTCAGTTTCCATGATCAAAAACTGGGATAATATAGGGGGATCGACCTCATGGGGTTATAATGAGGACAAATGAGAGGACACTGGCAGAGTGCTTGACATATCACCCGGCACAGAGAAAGCACTCAATAAAAGTTTGCTACTTATGTTTTAAATTAATAAACATTTTAAGGAAGAGAGTATACGCTTTATTAATAATATCTATAAAATTAAAGGAGTAAGATCAAATGAGAACATAATACTTTATTTTAAAATTTACCTTAATTTTAACAGTTAAAAAGGCAAGGAGGACTTTTGTCAAAATGATTGCAATAGGGTAGAGAGACTGAACTCCACTCCCCTGAAACAAGAAGCCAGGGGATTTGTAAACGCTGGGGTAAGCGAGTGGGAAATACTTGGAGGACCGAGGGAAAGATGAAGAGGGAAGTTTGGTCAAAGTGATGGGGCCATCTGTCAGAACATATACTTTATTATTATTTATCTTTTTAAAATGGAAGTATAGTTGACACACAATGTTACATTAGTTTCAGGTGTACGACATAGTGATTGGACAAGTCTATATGTTATGCTGTGCTCACAAGTGTAGTCACCATCTGTCACCGAGCAGCACTATTACAGTCCCAGGGACTCTATTCCCCATGCTGTGCCTTTCATCCCCATGATTTATTCATTCCATAACTGAAAGTCTGTATCTCCCACTCCCCTTCACCCATCTTGTCCATCCCCCCCCCCATTTCTGGCAACCATCAATTTGTTCTCTGTATTTATGAGTCTGTTTCTGCTTTTTTTTTGTTTTGTTTTTTAGATTTTTTTTAAAGATTATTTATTTATTTATTTGACAGAGAGAGACACAGCAAGAGAGGGAACACAAGCAGGGGGAGTGGGAGAGGGAGAAGCAGGCTTCCCACGGAGCAGGGAGCCCGATGCGGGGCTCGATCCCAGGACCCTGGGATCATGACCTGAGCCAAAGGCAGACGTTTAACGACTGAGCCACCCAGGCGCCCTGTTTTTTAGATTCTATATGTAAGTGAAATCATATGGTATTTGTCTTTCTCTGTCTGACTTATTTCACTTAGCATAATACCCTCAGGTCCATCCACATTGCTGCAAATGGCAAGATCTCATCCTTTTTTTAATGTCTGAGCAATATTCCTGTGTGTGTGTGTGTGTGTGTGTGTGTGTACATACATATAAATACATATATACATACACACACACACACCATATCTTCTTTATCCATTCATTTAATCGATGGACACTTAGGCTGCTTCCATATCTTGGCTATTGTAAATAATTATACAATAAACAGGGGAGCATATATCTTTTTGAAATAGTGTTTTCATTTTCTTTGGGTAAATACCCAGTAGTGGAATTACTGGATTGTATGGTATTTCTGTTTTTAACTCTTTGAGGAACCTCCATACTGTTTTCCACAGTGGCTGCACCAATTTACATTCCCACCAACAGTGCAAGAGGGTTCCTTTTTCTCCACATCCTTGCCAACAGCTGTTGTTTCTTATCTTTTTGAGTCTAGCCATTCTGACAGGTGTGAGGTGATATCTCATTGTGGTCTTGATTTGCATTTCCCTGTTGATTAGTGATGTTGAGCATATTTTCATGTGTCTATTGGCTATCTGCAGGTCCTCTTTGGAAAAATGTCTATTCAGGTCCTCTGCCCTTTTTAAAATCAGATTGTTTGGCTTTTTTTGGTGGGGGGTGTTAAGTTATATAGGTTCTTTACATATTTTGGATATTAACCCCTTATCAGATATATCATTTGCAAACATCTTTTCCCATCCAGTAGGCTGCCTTTTCATTTTGTTAATGGTTTCCGTGGCTGTACAGAGAATATTAAAACAGATTTGTCCTTGGTTTTTTCAGGGCTATAACCACGGAAAAAGGAAACCTTAAAGTTGTCCCAAAGGATGGCTATTTCCATTTTATTATGAAAAGACGTTTATTTCCAAGGGGTTAAGTAGAGCAACTTAGCCCAGAAATAAGCAATGGCCTGTCCTGCAGGATTTGACCTCACTATTCATTGGCCCAGGCCCTGAATCCCCTTTGACCATTTTTGTGTCTATGCCTCGTCTAGTTTGGAAAAAAAGAAAAGGATCTAATTTGAAGAATCCCAATAATCCTCTCACTAGAAGATAGCATGAGTAGCACAAGTTAGTACTCTGATGTTGACAATAAACACATAATTAATACTTATTTCTCATAAGTATCATGATCTTAATATACACAGTAACTACACTTGTTTACTATGTCACCGGCATCTTCCTTTGTAGACTAGGTATGTTTCTTTCTCTTTTAAGATTATTTATTATTAGAGAGAGAGAGAGAGTGCACACACATGAGAGTGGGGGGAGGGGCAGAGGGAGAGAATCTTCAAGCAGACTTCCCGATGAGCACGGAGCCCAGCATGGGGCTTGATCTCATGACCCATGAGATCATGACCTGAGCCAAAACTAAGAGTTGGATGTTTAGCTGACTGAGCCACCCAGGTGCCCCAGACTAGATATGTTTTTAAAGAACAAAATAAGCAGAATCTAATTAGAGATTAATTCATATTCCAAATGTACTAACTAGGGATTAAACTGAAGGAAACTTTTTATGCTGTACATAATCATTTTTCTGAATTAAGATCTTCTGAAGTCTGTGTGAATACTGCTTGTATGATGAACAAGCAATAGAAGCAGGCACAATCACTGAAGTAGGACCCTCAACTAGCCTAAGCCCTGGCAAATGGGGCAAATGAGGAGAATTCAATGAGACTGCTTACAAAAGGCGGGAGCATGAAGAGCAACAGGGATACTATTATGCCCCAGAGCTAGGAACAGCCAGCAGGCTTTAACTGCGGAGGGGAAAGAATGATCGCCAGAACCTGGAGAGTGTGGCTACAGAAGAAGGTCATCCAACAAGAGCTGTAGCCTTTGGTATGAGCAGTGCAACCAAAGTGCACTGACCTGACAGGGAGGGAGCCAGGGGAGTTAATGCTGAACCCCACCCTCACTCTCCTCTTGCTTTCAAAGAGCCTGCAGGTGCTTCCCATTAGTTGAACCTAATAGAAAACCAGAGGGCAAGGAAGTCCACCGATGCAGTCCATACAAGTCAATGTCCAGAGACACAGAACAGGGTGCTTTGAGAAGGGCAAGAAGTAGATCTGATCCTAAGCACCATACCAGTGGAGATCCTGCTGCTAAAGGCAGAGACACAAAGGTCAAAGCTGGAAATGCAACCCACAGTGCTGAGCCTCAGCTACTAAGAGGTCTACCTCTGGCTTCTGAATCTTTTGGTTTGGTGAGAAAACTTGAACTCTAGTGTCAGTCATGGGCTCTACAGCAGTTGCGTGTCCGTTGGACAATTGTCCAACCTAGGCTGGGGAATATTTTTCTCTCTAAACATATAAAATTACTGTTTATTACATTTAGGTCATCCATGAATCTCAATACTGTATAATATGTTACCAAAAAAGGATTTCATCAAATGAAAGCTAAATGATATGTGGGGGCACCCGGGTGGCTTCCTTCCTTCAACTCAGGTCATGATCCCAGGGTCCTGGGATCGAGCCCCGCATCAGGCTCCCTGCTCACTGGGGAGTCTGCTTCTCCCTCTCCCTCTACCCCCCCCACCTGCTTGTGCTCTCCCTCTCTCTAATAAGTAAATAAAACCTTTAAACAAACAAACAAAAAAATACTTACCATGGAGGCAGTTTGCTATACATGGGTTCTGAAAAATGGGCATCTTCATGGGATTCATGTGAGTATTAAATGAGATAATGGACCTGAAAGTGCTTTTTAAGCTACAGAGTAGTATTCTGATGCAAGTTGTTGCTATTCAAATATATGCCAGCCGTACGGAGGTGATGGATAGTGTACTGCTTGATAAGAGTTGGTTAGCTCTGCTGTCAGAGCTACCGTTCATGACTCTAAGCAAGTGAGAAAGAAGAGAAAATCTTTTTGAATAAAACTATATTATGAAAGTTCTTTTCCCATTAAATTAACTGTCATTATGGACTATTTAGTTGAATAGTAAAATATAACTGAAGTAGGGATAGGAATCTAACACATTCTGCACTTGTTTTATACTATATAACATTCAAACCAAATAATACATTGCCAGCTTCGTATAACAGTTACTGAAGAGCATCAGTAACAGATTTCCAATGATATATTTGGAATGTCCCACAAAGCAGCAGATCCTGCACAAGGTTCCTGTGCAAGTCCTCCATGTACTTGGCAGACAAGAAGGCACCAAGGGTCCTTCTGCTATCCTCAGATTGCTTAGGAATGACAGAATCATAGATTGTTAGAATTGGAGGGAGCAAAGATTAGGTCATGACTCCCGTTTTTCAACAGAAATAACTCATTAGTTTCTAAATTCACCAGGAGCTGAAGCCAAGTAACATTTATGTCTGTACCTTGTCCGTCTTCTTTCCCTTCTTTCCAGCCTCAAGGCTTAGTTCAGAACCTGATATAATATGATGTAATTTACTTTTTGGATGAGAGAATTTTACATATGCACAAACTCACACATTCACACAGAGAGAGCAATGTGATAAACAGTATATTAATAACAATAGCTAACATTTGTTGAGATTATTGCCATTCACTTCTCTGACCAGTCACTTACATTAACTTTTTTAATCCTCACATCAACCCTTTGAGAAAAGCATTATTATTATCCCTGATAAGAACTGATAAAGAAATCGAGGCACAGGAAGTTCAAATAACTCACTACAGCTTACTAAGGGGTAAAGACAGGAGGTAAGCCCAGCTCCACTCCAGTCCCAAAGCCTGAGCCTGAGTCCAAGTCCATGGACCACTCTACTGTCAATATTATAATGGGCTTCTGTTTAATTAAGAAATGTCTAAATCAGAAAAATATGGACTTGACTCCCATTTTACCTTGAGCTGAGGTTCTATGTTTAGGGTAAAGCTAAAAATTCCTAGCAACAAATAAAGTGGAGAATTCTAAAATATGCCCACCTTCTGTAGGTTTACTCCATTATATTTTAACATTTTACTTCTAAACCCACACTAAAACTGTAGCTTCTAGTCATATGTGGCTATTTAACTTAAATGAATTAAAATTAAATTAAATTAAAAATTCAGTTCCTAACTTGCCCTAGTCCATTTCAAGTGCTCAGTAGCCACATGTGGCTAGTGGCAACCATACCAGACAGTGAAAAATAGGACACTGCACTTCCATCACAGAAAGTTCTATTGTACAGCTGTGCTCTATATGTTTTACTCGCCTTAACAGATTTGTTTGTTGTGAGAACTGATAAAGATATAGCTTCCCTTTGTACATGAGGATTTGCTAAATGCATAGAATTCCATTACTTCTTTTAAAATAACAGGTTTGCTATCAAATTTTAGTAATATCTGTGAATGAAATTATTTAAATACAGCTCCTTCCAATGACTTTGCCAGGATCAAATTAGAGGTTTTTTGTTTTTGTTTTTAAGATTATTTACTTATTTATTTGAGAGAGAGAGAGCGTGTGTGCATACAAGTGGGCGGAGTGGCAGGCAGAGGGAGAAGCAGGCTCCCCGCTGAGCAAGGAGCCCAATGCGATACTTGGTCCCAGGACCCTGGGATCATGACCTGAGCCGAAGGCAGATGCTTAACTGAGTGAGCCACCCAAGCGCCTCAAATTAGAGATTTTTAAAAAGGATTTTACAACGGATGCCTGTGTGGTGCAGTCAGTTAAGTGACCAGCTCTTGGTTTTGGCTCAGGTTGTGATCTCAGGGTCTTGAGATCAAGCCCCATATTGGGCTCTTCACTTTGCACAGAGTCTGCTTAAGGATTTTATTTATTTATTTGACAGACAGAGAGAGCACAAGCAGGGGGATCAGGGGAGGGAGAAACAGGCTCCCTTCTGAGCAGAGAGCCCGATGCCGCCGGCCTCCATCCCAGGACCCTGGGATCATGACCTGAGCTGAAGGCAGATGTTTAACCAACTAAGACTCTCTTTCCTGGTCCTCCTTCCCTGAACCCATGGATATGCACGTGCTCTCTCTCTAAAATAATTAAATAGGGTGCCTGGGTGGCTCAGATGGTTAAGCATCTGCCTTAGGCTCAGGTCATGATCCCAGAGTCCTGGGATCGAGTCCCGCATCGGGCTCCCTGCTAGGCTGGGAGCCTGCTTCTCCCTCTGCCTCTGCCTCTCTCTCTCTCTCTGACTCTCATGAATAAATAAATATAACTTTAAAAAAATAAAAAATAAAATAAAATAATTAAATAAATCTTTAAAAAATTTTAAAAATAATAAAAAATAAAAGGATTTTCCAAGAGACCATAATCAGGTGTCTAAAATTATGAGAAAAGCCAAAGGAATAATTTTCAAATACCTAAGTAGTTTCAACAGTCATTTGTGGATAATTTCAAAGTTGAAATTGTATTATTGCTATTTTCATAATTACCCTTCCTTGAAGTCTCCAATCACAAGACTAGCATAGGTGAAAGGCAGAGAAGTAAGGGAGGGCTAATGGAGGAAATGGGCAACAAGACCAGAAGTTTCTACCAAATCACCAACAGCTCTTGTCACTTCTCAGACAAGACTGTATTAGAGATAACCATGATAAAAACTCCAGGAGGAGCAAGGAACTCTAGACTCTGGATCCAATGTCCAATTTTAATTGAGAAGTAATTAAAATCATATTAGTGAAAGGTCCCACTGCTTTAGACTTTTAACTTAACGTTTTGTTCTCCTTACTCAACATTGTTTTTGTTCACAGAATCAGTCCTGAGTTTTAATTTTTTAAGAAAATGATTCAATCCAGATGATACCCTAGAAAATGTACCCTAGAAAATAGAACATTTTGGGCTTTACCAACAATAGAAATTTGAAATTGGCAAATCTCAATCATTTTTCACCTGCCCTATGTCATTGTTTTGGAAGGTGAATTTGACTTTATGCTAGAGAGTAATCTAAACCCATTCTTTAATTATTCATTGGGGTAGTTTCCATTTCTGTTTCCAATATATAGCTGAAATTTGCAGACTACTAAAGGATCCTTGTAAGTCCCATCTGTCCAAGATCAGGATGACAAGGAAGAACATCAATAAGTATTAAATATTTATTCTAAGTGTTAAAAAAATAATAAATGTCCAAGACAGTTCTAATGGAAAGAAAAATAAATGCAGAACAACAAACTATAATAGAAAACAGGATGTAGTGCCTCAATACAAAGATTTATATTACATAGGATAGAATAAGACATATTCAGCTGCCTCCCTTCAAAAATTATAATCTCAACTCATTATGAGCGCACATTTTCAAAATGTGTTTCTAAAAAGTTTGTATAAATTATATTTTTAAAATAAAAGCTAAAATTTAAAAATCCCCAACATAAGTTACTATTTGAAGTAATACTAGTAAATCTATTTGCAAGGTGGAAAATCCTTTTGAAATGGTAATGATTGCTTTATTATTGTACTTTTTTTAAAATTTGATTTTCTTCTGGCTCAGTGTCTGGTATGAAGCCACCAGTCAACTCACTAGCCATTGCTTCTCATAGCTCTTAGTAAATCAATCTGAATAGTTAATATGTCCTTATCATTTGTCCTGGGCTGGGAACCAGATAACCAAACTTGTTTAAAATGTGTGCAAAATAATAGCAATTAAGTTTTTTGTACAAAGGCTTGAAGAATCTTCTTACGAGTAAACCATGAGGGTTGGTATATGGACTTTATGAAGTCTATTAGGCCTGTGTGGAAACATCCCCCCCGGCCCCCCGCTGCCCTTTTCTGGTTCTAAATAACTGTTGGCAAACTTATGTGTATGTGTGTTTAGCTGTTCTTAAAATATAGCATGATCTATAGTCACAACACCTTATAAAGTGAGGACAAGAAGAGGCAACCTGTGGAACCTACAAAATGGAGAACCTACAAAATGCCAGTGGCCCTTTTGGCCATATAATAGCTTTGAAGGGGGCATAATTGCTTGTTGTGACTCTACTTCCAAAAGGAATGGATATAATATAATCGTCACTTGCTTCCCTTCATAATCCATTAAAGAATCTTATTCATGTGTTGAGCTTATTTTTGTATTAAACTTAATGCCTATATTTTATTACTAACACTTAATATTATAAATGATCTCTTTAATACGTATGTTTCTTTCACTAGAAGAGAAGCTTGCTGAGGGTAGGGTCTATCTTATTATCTTATTACTGTTTTCCCCAACACCTAGCATGGAACCTGACATGAATAAAGTTCTTATGAATTCATGAATTGAGGTAAAAATGCCTTTAAAATTTTAAAAGTAAGACTTTTAAAAAATGTGTTCCAAATGCTTTTAAGCTTCAGGTGATGCTCTTGAAGTCTAGAATTCCAGAATTTATGCACCATGATTTTATAAATATCATCTGTGTTCTTCAACACTGATGGGTCTTAAAAGTTCCAGCCTACATTCCGAAGGCAGGACACATACAACCCTTGAATCATTTCAATTGCTTTTGATCCATCTCCAACTTCATTTCATCTTTCCTTAAGATTACCACTCAGAATCATGCTCCAAATGTCACTGATCCTGTGGTTGTAGATTAAGGAGAGGATACTGGTTTTTATTTCATTGCTAGACCCCTTCTGATGATGTCCAACATGCTAGTGGGTCATGATCATACACTGAGCACATTTCATCAGTGAATAACTTGCCGTTACTGCAAAGTTCCTCCCAGGACCGTAATGAACCAGACCATGATGAATATTGTAAATAGTTATTTTCCCCACGTCCCATTACATTATGCTTATGACATGTTGTAATAGGAAAGAATATGGTTTCGAGTTGTAAAGACCTTATTTGAATCCTAGCTTTGCCACTTACCTAGCTCTGTCATTTACTTCTTCAACAAGTTATAGAAATGCCTCATTTGTATATTGGCATTAATAAGCCTCCCTTTTAGAGTTGTTGTAGATGCCAATCAAACTAACAGGCATTTTTTATTTACAATAGTGAAGACATAGAAGGAACCTAAGTGTCTATCGATAGATGAATGGATAAAGAAAATGTGGTATGTATAAATATACAATGGCATATTATCCAGCCACAACAAAGAATGAAATCTTGCCATTTGCAACAACAGTGGATGGGACTTGAGGGCATTATGCTGAGTGAAATAAGTCAGCAGAGAAAGACATAACATATGATCTCACTTATACATGGAATCTAAAAAAACAAACCCATGTTCACAGATACAGAGAACAGATAGGTGGTTGCCAGAGACAGGGGGTAGGGTGGGCAAAATGGGTAGAGGGAGTCAAAGGGCACAAGCTTCCAGTTATAACATAAATAAGTCATGAGAATGTAATGTACAGCATAGTGACGAGTTACTAATACAGTATTGCATATTTGAAAGTTGCTAAGAGAGTCAATCTTAAAAGTTCTCATAACAAGAAAAAAATTTTTTGTAACTATGTGTGGTGATGGATGTTGACTAGACTTATTGTGGTGATTATTTCATGATATATACAGATATCTAGTCATGTTATTGTATACCTGAAACTAATATTGCATGTCAATTATAACTCAAAAAAAAAAAATCCCCTAACAAGCATTTTATCGAGTCCTTACTATAAACAAGACTCTGAAATCTTCAAATGGTTTCCTTCTGTCATCTTGGCATTTCTCACCAAAATACGTAATTTCAACTGCAAAATAGGAACATTTCACTCTATACTCACAACTTTGGATTTTTCCTAAATAGTTAACAAGAGTTCTAGCTAAACCTGGAAGACTGAACACATTTTATCTGCAGTTCTCCCCATCCCTACACCAACTCACACTAAGATGAAAGTATGGCCAAAGGAAGGAAGGAAGGAAGAAAGAAAGAAAAGGAAAAGATAGATCATGCAATAACATGGATGAATCTCAAAAGCACTATGCTAAGAAAAAAAAGCCAACACAAAGGCTACATACTATGATTCCATTTATATGAAATTCATTTATAGGAAACACAAAACCACAGGGACAGAAAACAGAACAATGGTTATTAACAGGGGCAAGGGCAGGTGAGAGGGAACCAATCTGGGCTTTTTTTCCCCCCTAACTCTAGTACTGAGATGTTCAAAAAGCATTCTGAAAGCAAAGTCCCTGAGCTGCCCTAGGCAATGGCAGGACTGCCAGAACACATCAATAGCCTTGCCATAGACTCCTTGGAAACCATACACTGCTACTCTTTCCGACACGTTTACTACAATGCTTTTGATAAGCACAGTCCATTTAGTTGTGTGAGTTGTTAGCAATCACATCGCTTTACAACTTTCCGTAGGTGTATACGTTAGAATTAATTTTATATTTCTAATTCTTTAACATCCTTTGCCATAGAGGTATCTCTAGGTGTTTCTAAATGAAAGTTAATAAATATGAGTCTAGAGAATAAAATAAGAATTTAGCACAGTCCAGGTTACATGTCCTTAGAATCTAAAAACCACCCCTGGATTTTCCCACCTCAGAGTCAGTGTGAGTTAAAGGTTAAGGTAAAGATCCAGGGTGTTCACAGACAAACACATAATCAGCTCATGCATCCTTTCCCTCACTTACTGAGGCAAATCAAAGTGTTCCTCCCATAAAAGCTTTAGGGTTTCTACTGTCCTTTTATGATTTTCCTCTTCAGGCATGCTTTCAATGTTAATTTTTAAACTTTATTTCACTGGCTAAAATTTTGTGGAATAGGTCCCACATCTCTTCTGGGATGATCCTACCCCCCATTCTATAATTTCCAACTTTCCTTTGAAAGATTTTTCTGTAGAGCCCCTTTCTACTTGCCCAGTAAAAAACAAGTAGATTCACTGGTGAGAATGGGTTTTGCAATGAAGTATCCTTCCAATCTCACTAGACTAAAACGAATTGAGCACCAAAATTTAAAATATGAAAATAAATCACTAGTACCTATGAGGAATCACAAAGCCCTTACACCTAGTCAACCAAATGACTTTCTTCTCATAATCATTGAAATAACAATAGGGCTAGGATGGTCCACTAGTTGTATCAGTAATTTGGAAATTAAGCCACTTACAATGCCTTGGACAATCCAGGTTTGGGGATTAGTGGCTTTTTTCCTTTAGCCTACATATGTCTAATCCCAAGGGACAAAATTAAAGGCATGCTTGGCTGTGGACACAGAGAAGCTCAAAGAAGAATCTGATTATTTTTTAACCCCAGTAGATTCAGCTTCTGATTCTGATTTACTCTCTTTTTCTCTCTCCTTACAGCCTAGGCAGAATCAAGAGAAAAGACAATTCCGCAATAGGTAGGATTTAGTTTAAGAGTCAAATAGGTAGAATAAAAATGTATTTAGCACACTCCTAAATAGGCCTGCCATGCTACTGGCTTTATTTCAAGCCCTTTCTTGTTCACATGGCAGGATAATTTAATTAAGGGAAGAGAAGTTGAGAACTAAATTGCTGGCTAGGGATGGCTAAATTGAGAGTCCAATGGTACCCTAGGCTTCCTGTTTTTCTGACTTCAAACTGTTTTCGGTAATTTTCCTGACTACTCTGGCACCCTCCGGTCTTTTTTAACTTTTCTGCTACTGGACTCAGTCCTCTTCTACCCATGGCCCCTCCATTACACAATTCTAGGAGGCCTCCTTCCCAATGACAGCCTCGCTTTTATTATTTCTCTCTTCCACAAATGATTCTCAACGTCAAAGTTCTTTCCCATAAGATCAATGGATGTCAGCTGGTTGTTTCACTTTAGGGAATTATAGCCAGGTACTTTAAACACAGAAGGTAATGCTGTAAAGGAACGAGGGCAGTCCTTCCAATTCCCTCACTGCAATAATCAGAATGTCTGGGTCTCCCCAAAGTTCATGTGTTGAGATCCTAATCCCTAAAAGTGATGGTATTAGTAGGTGGGGCCTTCGGGAGATGCTTAGGTCATGAGAGTAGAGTCCTCATGAATAGGATTAGTGCCCCTGTAAAAGAGGCTCTAGAGAGATCTCTCGTCCTCCTGCCATGGGAGAATACAACAAGAAGTCTGTGACCCTGAAGAGGGCCCTCATCCAACCATGCCGGCACTCTGATCTGACTTCCAACCTCCAGAGCTCTGAGCCATAAATTTCTCCCCAGTCTGTGGTGTTTCGTTACAGCAGCCTGAATGGACAAAGACACTTGGTAAACGCGCACTGAGCATGTGCCCGACAATTATGATGCCACGGATGATGGAATAGAGATATACTAGACTGTCCTACCCTCGGGGAGCATTCAACCTAGCATGTCAGAAAGGCAAGTAAACAAGTAACTGTGGTATAGGGCAGCATTAAGTAAGGCTTCAAGAGCGAAGATTCAGCTAGAGTCTACTGGGCTATAAAATGCCCAGCACAGTAGATGGCACAGCAGGCAGTGTAATAACTAATTCTGAGAATATCAGTGGAAAATCCCATAAAGGAAGAGAAATTTCATCAACGAAGTGGGACCTCGAAGTAAGAGTCACGCCAGGGGAGAAACGGCAGAGGATGGGGAGACAGGGGTGCTCTTTGGAGAACACACATATTCCCATCAAAGAGAATTTCATAAAGAAAAGAATGGAGGGCGAGAAAATAAAAGGCATTTTCCAGGAACAGTAAGCAGTCTGGGAGGGTCGGAACATAAGGTGCATTGGAGGGCATTGATCAGCATGGCTGTAACTATAGGGTGGTGTTGCATCATGGAAGGTTTTGAATCCTGAGCTATCAAGTCTCTTTTCTCTGATCAGAAGAACTTGGTTTCATAAAAATCACTACTCATTACTCATGCAATGATCAAAAAACTTTTGTTCAAGCCCACAGTAACTGGAATGAGCAAAATATGTAGTTTCTGAAATCATGCTATTACACTAAATAATGCCTGTATACCTTATTAACAAAATAGAATTGTTTGGGGGCATAAAACTGAGGCAGAGCTTCCTGTTAAGTCATTCACTGACACAAACACATTTTTCAGAGCCACTTCTAGAAATCTAACAGGAGCCAGGAAGGAATACACATGCTGGCCTTTGAGCAAAAAGGAACATGCCATAGGAAAGGTTCAACATCCTGAGATGCTCTGCTAGTAAGAACATCATCTAAGGGCTTATGACAATTCTATAGATTAACAAGACTGGCTATGCAATGTGCAGGACAACTACAAAATGAAAATTCTAGACCCTCTGTTCAAGAACTAATAAGAATTTCAAGGCAGAGACAGCAGAGTATTAAGTCATCCGTGAGGCCCTGTGGTTATGCAGCCATGAAGCCGGTCTGATTGCCAACTCTAAATTTTAATGATCGTCCACTTGCTTTCCACAGGCTGCCTTGTGTAAAGCAGCCATCCCATCCAAGGGTGAACTGCTGCCACAGATGTACCCCCAGGATTAACCTCATCCCCGCCAGTGTGCTTTCCTCTCAGCTTTGCTGGCAAGGGTGACTACAGGAGAGCCTTTCCTAGAGAAGTGCGGGCTTTCTCATCTATTCTTATAATGCCATTCTTCTATGCACTGAAAATACGCCCTCTCTCTTTAATCTTTTATGTTTAAAAATTCCCCTCTTCAAAAAGTCATAAGTAGGAGGTAAGTTCTCAACCACATCCAGGCCTTAATCTTAAATTGATGCAATATCGGGGCTACTATTTCTGCAGAGTGTACACAGAGCTGCTATCGCTGCTGAGAATGGTGATGGATAGCTGAGCACCCAGGTCCCGCGCCAGGAAATTGACCAGTGGTGACCCCACTGCTACATGACCTCATGGTTCTTTATGTTTTAGCCCTCTTTCTCAGCACATGAACGTGTTCCCCAAAGGAAGGAGGAGGAGGAGAAAAAAGACTTCAGTCAGCCAATTTTGTTACTTGTTAAAAGGGTTGGTAAGGAAAAAAATAAAATGATCACTTAAGAGTGTCTCTATTATCTGTGCACTTCATTTATTCTTCTTGACCTTCAATGGATAAATTGGTTCATTTCCATCAGTAAGTTGGCTACGCTAGGCAATAAAATCATGGAGAAAAGACGTGTCTTTTTGAGTTGTATTGATCCATCATATACATAGCATTAATTGTCAATAGAAAAAACTGAAACAGATCATTTACTGTAGAAGTGAATTCTACTGACCTAATTGGTATGTATATTGCACCGAGCCTTATGCTTCATGCTCTTTTTTTTTTTTGAAAGATTTTATTTATTTATTTGACAGAGAGAGACACAGCAAGAGAGGGAACACAAGCAGGGGGAGTGGGAGAGGGAGAAGCAGGCTTCCCGCCAAGCAGGGAGCCCGATGTGGGGCTCGATCCCAGATCCTGGGATCATGACCTGAGCTGAAGGCAGACGCTTAACGACTGAGCCACCCAGGCACCCCTGCTTCATGCTCTATTAAAAGAGTGCAAGTTTTATATTGTTAGTGTATTTTATATTGTTAGTGTCAGAACATCTGAAGTCAGATGAGCATTCCAGAAGTGCAATGCTCAACTGATCGGAATTAAACTCTTTGTATTACATTACTCCTATTTATTTTAGTTAGAGAGGAATTATTTTGGTCTACTAACAATTTCCAAATTGTATATGTAGCTGAAGTTTGGCTCACCGTTTGTCTTTGTTTCATTTTGCCTTTCTATTCTGTCTTTGAGAAGGCTATATACTACTCTCCTGTGAATATGACAAGGGTTTTCCTTTTAACATGCAGACATATATCTAGTACCTGAGAACACAGCTTAATAGCATTAGCAGAAGCAGCTCAGCCAGAGGGGAACTGAACAACAGCTGAGTACAGTCTAATAATTTACACTGGGGAAAGCCCTTGGAATTCAGAGGCACACTGCCCAGCTGGAGAGACCAATCTAATCTCTGCTAATGATGTTCCTCCCTCTCTTTCCTATCAGGGCTGGGCTTTTTACACATGCGCACGTAATTATATATGCACACGCAGAGTCCAGTGAAGCCAAACAACACAGCACCCAGGATTAAATTACACAGTAAGACTTCCAGGCGTCATCTGGCTTCTATATCCTGTCCAATAAATGCTGTCCATGGTTCACGTTGTAGAGCTGTTAAAGGTCTCAAGAGTTTAAAACCATATACAACTAAATACTGAAATTCAAAAAGTGGTACATTTATGGTTTTACTTGAGACCCAATAGAATAAGCATCTTAAATTGGTTAAAATAGGCAAATACATATTAGGAGACAGATACATGGACTTTGTCCCAAAAAGAACTTGAGACTGTTGACAAAAATGCACATAATACAAGAGGTAAATCGATAAAGGGAAAATAAGACTGAAACGTAAAAAAAAAAAAAAAAGCCAAAGTAAAACCAGTGAACAAAAATAATTTGTAGGCTAACAACCATTAAAAAAGGTACAAATCTGGACCATAGCTTTCTATGGATCAAATGAAAGAAAAAGATACAATTAATTATTCAAGTAAGATAAAAACACACCAATTGTCCAGGAGAAGCAGTTTTTACTTGTACTAAATCCTGTGAGGCCTTTCTTCCATGGACCCGCACAAAACGAGGAAGATAAAACAGCCTTAACAAATACGGTAGCATCTTTCCTAAGACAGTTTTCAGGGCCCCTCTCTCTACAAGGTGAGATTCTTGGGTATTCCAGAACAGCAATGCTTACAGTAAGGGATTCCAAGCAAACAGCGCTTAGAAAGTCTGATTTAATCCAGAAGGGCATGGACTACACCTTCTTCAGGAAATCTTCCTATTATTTAGTATTATTATAGTATTATTTAATATTACTATTTAATAATAAACCATTATTAATCATGCTCAAGCTTTCAAAATATCTGAGTAGCTGTTTTCTATTCTCTGGCAAGGACCTGGCAAGGAAATATTCTTGGTTTTCTTATAAGGGGTAGAACCATAAGTTTTAACAATCAACCAAGAAGAAAGAGCTGATGCCCTCCTATGAAAACAGGAATCTGACCCAAATCAGTGCCTTAAAAACCTCAGTTCTACATAGAATTAGGCCAAGAAAAATAAGCCTGACTGTGTGGTTATTTTTTATTATAACTCATAACATGCTTCATGCTCTGATGAAACTTTATTTTTTTCGGTGTTTTTATAAGTATTTTTATACAAAGCCCTTTGCAAATACCATCAATTATTTCTTAAAAAGAATGAAGCAATTCAATAGTTAATAGCTCTGCTGCTCTACTGAGTAAATGGGGAGGGGGGTGTGAGTCACCATCTGGGGCTATAAATTATAATCCTGCTACATGGTAATGGACGGAGGACTGATCCATGAAGCTCCCCTAGGAGAATCCATCTATCAGTGCAGCCATCCATAGAAGGGACTGAAGGAAAGGGCAGCTCCAGGTCCAGACAAGGGACTCTGCTGCAGCAGAAGGACATGTAGCTGGCAGGTTTTCAAAAGCAACTTTTCCCCCCTTCACCCAACCCCCACACCAAATTTCTGAATTCAGAAAATTATAGGGAGAGTTCTCCTACTTTAAATATTGGCAAATAAAGGGAAGTCGAGGATTTGAGAAGCTCTGGGCAAAAAAAGTTCTCAAGTGAGAGAGACAAACAGTAGGTTCTGAGCTGCTTTATCTACCTTTAGTGAACCTACAAATACGTCTCGAAAAGAAAAAGCTGACGTTATTTACCATAGAATGAAAACAACCGAGAGGAGCGCCTGGCTGCCTCAGTCATGTAGAATATGCAACTCTGACTCTTGATCTAGGGGTCATGAGTTCCAGCCCCACGTTTAGTGTACAGATTACTTAAAAAATAATAGTAAAATCTTAAAAAAAAAAAAAGGAAAAGAATACTACTGAGAAGTTAACCTAGCAAGAAGCTTCACGATTTTGCGTGGATATGCTTGTGGAAATCTGCACACCCCCAAACAAGGTGCCCTAGTGGCAGATAATTCTCTTTTGCCTCTTACCTCAGCCTCAGGGTTTAGTTGCTTTGGACTATTTCCTCCAAATATGATAATTTCAAAAATGGTATAAGCAAGTAAAAAGAAGACTGAAGATAGGAATGATCCTAATAAGAAGGAAAACAGTGCAGAGAATCAAGTTTATAAAATTAATCAGAAAATTACAAGTGGACAGGAAAACTTAGGATACTTTTTGAGGTCTTACATTAAACCTCAAAGGGCACCTGAGATCATTCTTAGAAAGAGAATACAAGTGGGGCACCTGGGTGGCTCAGTCGGTTAAGCGACCGACGCTTGATTTCAGCTCAGGTCATGATCTCAGGTCCTGGGATCGAGCCTCTGTGTGGGGCTCCACACTGTTATGGCTGAGCCTCATTTGCCTTCAGTCCATCAGCTGCAATGGCCCACTTTGCCTCTTGTGGTGCCGAGCCTGCTTAAGATTCTCTCTCTCCCCCCTCCCTGCCCTCCCCCTGGCTCTCTCTCGCACGCGTGTTCTCTCTCTAAAAAAAAGAGAGTACAAGTTAGAAGTGCTAAAACAACTGTTTTTTTTTTCTATGTTGCTTAAATACCCAAAGCTTAGACCTATCACATCTTCTAAGATACTTAAGGACTTTTAGGGACCTTCTCACATCAGCTCTCACCACAGCTATCTGAGAAAGGCAGCCATCAGATTTACCACTGAAGTCACAAGACGGCATGGAAAAATTCTCATTTCTGTGAGGAAGGTGGTTTTTTATCAGATATCTTCTATTCAGCTCATTCATGGATTCAACAAATTCTTTGTTAATCCCCTAGGGTCCTGGCTCTGTCAAGCAGTAACGAGGAAGCAAAGATGAACAAGATGGTGGACCCCTGCTCTGGAGGAGCTTACAACCTATTAGAGGAGAAATATATAAATAAATGATTACTATGTAGCATGAGAAGCTCTCTAAGAAAAACGGGTACAAATTTTGAAGTTTGAAGGAGAAAAATTGCTGTCCAGGATGAATAGGGAAGGGGTATAAAGAATATCAGCCCCCAAAAAATATCAGTCAGAGGAATGTGTGAAAGAAACCATGTGGTTATCTGGGGAGAGGTGAAAATGTCAGCAGGTACTGGAGGGTGGTGTTGAGAGATGAGAAGATAAGGCTGGAAAGGTAGATTAGAGGATTGTTTTTGTTGTTTGTTTTTTTTTCTCCTATGGTCAAAGAAGCATGGAGAGGTGAAGGGAAGTGGTGTGATTAGATTTGAAAGATGATTCTGTTTAAGGGGAAAAGATGGATGGATGGATGCTAAAGTATGGGGAAAGCTACTATGGAGAGACTGGGAAGAATTTGAGAGTTATTTTGAAGACAGAATTGACAGGACATAGTAACCAGCTGGGTGTGATGGTCAGAGAGAGTTTTCTAGTGAGGAGGACTGGGTGCTACCACTAATCAAGACAGAAGATCCAGAAGAGGTGAAAAGATGGGAAATTCAATGAGAAGGTAACAAGTTAGGGTTTCCACTTTCACGTATTCTATCAGGCAAAGCAGCAGGAAATGGAATAAGGAAGTAGCTAAACTGAAACTGGGACAAAGGGCTGCACATACTGTTGGGGAGACAAACATGATAGAAAAGTTTCATGTAATTATTACACTCACATCAGGAAAGTCATACATTTTATGGACTCACTTCACCCTTAGCCCGGTGCCAAGGGTTATTTTATTATTTTCCTTTCTTTCACAATGCCCCCCAATCTACCAAAAAGCTCTTCACCATTGCCCACACCACACACCACATACACAAATAATCTCCTACCCTTTCCTAAATCCAAGAGCATTCCTTTCTTCAAAACACTCCTGTCTTCCATGAGCCACTTTCTGGGTCTCCTCAAAAAATCAGTGATGGCGGCGCCTGGGTGGCTCAGTCGTTAAGCGTCTGCCTTCAGCTCAGGTCGTGATCCTGGGGTCCTTGGATGGAGCCCCGCCTTGGGCTCCCTGCTCAGCGGGAAGCCTGCTTCTCCCTCTCCCACTCCCCCTGCTCGTGTTCCCTCTCTCGCTGTGTCTCTCTCTCTGTCAAATAAATAAATAAAATCTTTAATTAAAAAAAAATCAGTGATGGCTAACAGGTACAACAATGAACACAGATAACAAACTATTTTTATCATTAAGGTCAAGTCCATATTCCCATTAGTTATTTACACCTTTATTGTTTCATTCCTTTATCTAAACTTTGAATAGAGCACATCTGAATAGAACACTACTTCTGAGTGCTAATGACCATCAACAATTAGGACCGTCTAATGTGGGTACCACTGTTCCAAAGGCCTTTCAGAGCAGCTACTATTTCTATGAATATCAGAGTATATTTGCCTTGACCCTGAGAGTTTAGGTCCAAGAGAAAATGATTCTGATTCTGCATAAATCTGCAAAGGATAGGAAGCATGACTGCACAAGTACAAGAAAAGACGTTAGTACTGCAATTCAACAAACATTTCCGGAGCGCCTGCTGAGTACTAGGTGCGTACTTAAAAGCTATATGGGGATATAAAGATGTAAAGACGGCATCCTCTTTATCTTTTGGTATGCCTTAGATATTCCATAATAAAACCAATGGTCCTTGCTCTTGAGAACTCAAGTCCAGTAGGGGAGATAGTCGCGAACACAAATGAAGGCAGGCCATAGTAAGTGCTTATAACGGAGGTGCGAAGTACAGTGGGATAATAAATAATAGATTCATCTTTCTGCTTTGGGGAACAAGAGTCTGTTCATCTGTCTTCACAAGGATAAGAGACCAACAGTTTGAAATTTGGGGAGCAAATGTCTTTCTTGTTGATGCAACTGACAAGCCTTAATATTTTTGAATCTATAACAGACAAGGAATTGAGGTTAGCCCATTGGATGACAGGCCCAAAGCTGCTGCCAGGTCCTCCCTCTGAGGTCTTGGTTATTTCTTCAAACAGAGAGCACTGCTTGTCAGCGCTTTACTACAGCACACCAATTCCAATGTTCCTTCCTCCAAATCTGTCCATGCGTCTCAGATCCCTGAGTCTATCGGCTTCTCTCATTGTAGCCAATCAGCGTTCTGTCTTCCTCTTCCTCTTCACCACCCATCCCGCACACAGGACAAGGGGTCATCCTAGAGCTTACAGCAAGTAATTTCACAATACAAAAAAAAAAAAGGCTGCAGCTTCCCTTTAAATGCAGTCCTTCCAGAAGGCAGGGATAGGCCAGGCAACCTTTCAAAGTCCCCTTGGCATATGGGCAGGCTCTACTCCTGTCTTATCCTCATTGCCACTGACAGGCCTGGGACCAAAGCCTGACAGGCACAGAGAAAAACCCCTGGCTCCAGTCCACTCCCCAAACCTCATGTGAGGCAGAAAAATGTGGTTTTGTGTCTTTTTTGGCCATGTGACTTCTTAGATATAAGAATCAGACTGATGACTTCTCCCCCGCCACCACCAAAAAAGGAAAGCAAAGAAAAAAAGTCCAGTTCAAAACAGTGAGTTTCTCATGAAGCTTTAAGGAGATGTTTGTACATAATTATAAGGAAAGATTTAGATTTTCTCCACCAAAATAAAAATAAATTTATCTATATTACAACATAAATATTGGCCATGCTAAAATATGCTGCATACTAAAGGATTTATATATTGTATAATAGCATTTAATACTACTCAGCATTTATGACTTCAGTAATTTTGCAGTTTAATGATTTGGAAAGAAGCCACCAGGAATCAGGAGTCCCAACTGTGTCATAAATTAGTTGTTTAGCCTTGGGCAAGTCACCTAACCTCTCTGGCCCTTAATATCCTCATCTGCAAATGGAAGGAATTGAACTAGAATGGTCTCTAAGATCCCTTTTAGCAAAAACAAAAACAAAAAACTATTCTGTGAATATAAAGCATCAAAACAATCAACAATGCAAAAGGATTTATCAAAACCAATTCGCTCTCCCCATAACTGGAAATGCTCCATCTATTAGAGAAATTATAAGATTCCTGCTTTAGTAAAGAAGATTGAACCAAATGACCTCTCCTACGTCTTCCAACTGTAAGACTCTCTCACGTTACAGATTACTTTTGGAGATTATAAAACAATTACAGAGTAAGATTAATAGTAAAGGGGGGGAGGAGAACACCATCTTCTAGGTACGTACATATTTGCTGTCACATTAGCCGAGCAATGACAGGTAGCAGGTCACTGTGTAGCTAATAGGGACTGTTTGTCTTGGGCCAGGTTGCTAGGTGGTGTAAATAACTCTGCAAACACAACACCCAGCAATGAAAAGTTTTAAATGCCTTCAGTCACTCCAAAGTGAGCATATAGGATTTCATCACATAAAGCCTTCTGACTGCTAGTCAGAAAAACTAAGGTAGGACAGAAAAGGATCACAATTGCCTTTCATTTGTCTGGGGGTATACAGACACTCCCTGCAGCGTGCTCCATTACCCTATGTTCTTAGGGACGTGCATCAAAAGAATGGCAGAAAATAGCAATAATCACTGCGTTATCTTACATTTATATATGGAGTTCAGTTTCCAAGGTAATGCCATATATTTGAATTTCCTTTGAGCCCCATAGGAGACATGGGAGGTGAACAGAGCAGGTATTTTTGACCCTTCTCGGAGGAAAACTGAGGCTTACCAGGGTTTAGTAACATTCCCCTTTCCCAATAGTGGGAAATGGATCAAATCCTCATTATATCACTTTCAACTCCCTGACATGCTTTTGTCACAAGAGGTCTGGCAGGATATAGCTATCTGTTTATGATTTCAGTATATTTACATATTTCAGGAAATGGCAGAGGCATAGTATACTCTTATGGAATTTGAGGAAATGATTTTTAAAAAGGAAACCAACAACAACCCTGAATTGTAATGGTATTTTCAAAGCCGAATTAGAAATAGATGTTAAGGGGCGCCTGGGTGGCTCAGTTGGTTAAGTGTCTGCCTTTGGCTCAGGTTATGCTCAGGTCCTGGGACTGAGCCCTACCCACTGAGCAGGGAGCCTGCTTCTCCCTCTGCCCCTCTTCCCACCCTCTCCCTCCCTCTCTCTCTCTCTCTCTCTCTCATATAATTAAAAATCTTAAAAAAAAATAAGAAATAGATGTTAAATTCGAAATGCCTGTTGAATCTGAGAAATAAAGGGAACCAAAATGCTATAACTAACCAATCTAAGTTGTTATATAGCAATGTGATTCTAGAAACATGTAATGGTAAACGTTAGTATACTGGGAAGAAAGAAGAGCAAAGGATTTGAAATAGGTGGTAAACATATCAAGAAACAAATACTTTTCTACAGAAATTATATTTAAAAAAACTAAGTTTAGGTTGGACAAGAATTAAGCAAAGGATTTAAGTCCTAAATATATTCCATGTTAAAATAGAGGCAGATTTTGGTATAAAGTAAGCATCTAAAAGCTTTAAGCCTTAGAAGAAAAACATGCTAACATCTGTTAAGGCACCTATTATGCTTCTACTTTTTATATACTTTATCTCATTTCATCTTTATATCTTCATGGAGGTCAATATTATCACCATTTTATAGACAGAAAACTGAGGCTCTGAGAGGTCAAATAACTTGTCCAAGGTCACACAGTTAGTGGACGGCTTGTTAGGTCTAATTGATTTCTAGCTGGGTCCTTTTAGAAGGTTACCTCTCCCTAAAAAAGCATATCTAGGGGAGCCTGGGTGGTTCAGTTGTTAAGTGTCTGCCTTCGGCTCAGGTCATGATCCCAGGGTCCTGGGATCGAGCCCCGCATCGGGCTCCCTGCTCAGCGGGAAGCCTGCTTCTCCCTCTCCCACTCCCCCTGCCTGTGTTCCCTCTCTCATTGTGTCTCTCTCTGTCAAATAAATAAATAAAATCTTTTTTAAAAAAGCATATCTAAAATTTGCAGTTATATTTGGTTCCTGGAACCATAAGAAATTAAAAAATAAAGAAGCACCTTTTCATCTCTCCTAAAAATTGGTAGGCTGAAAATTCCGCAAGGTTGTAACTTAACTCACTCATCCTAGTGACGTGAGCTTTAGAGTCAGAAGAATTGGGTTTGAATCCTAGAATCCTTATAAAAGCAGCTACATGATGTCAAGTAAGCCCTCAAGTTCTTCAGGCTGTAATCCAATATGTTAGTCTTTCATTCTATCTACTTATGAAATATCATTACTGGATGTTATGGTAGACATCACAGGGACAAAAAGATAATAAGACTTTCTCTGTCCTCAGAGTTTATTTGCATTAAATCAATTTAGTTAAATCAAAATCATTTTCTACATTCTTAACACCATTCTTTTAGACTTCTACTCCAAGCAAGCAGGTATGGAGGGGCAAGTGCCCAGAGGGACATAAGATAAAGGAAGAGTTCTAACATGGACGCTACAGATCAGAGGACCACTGGGAATAACTCTTCAAACCTTATAGCCAGCTAACCCCACCCTGTATCACATTCCTGTTCTCCTTTGTTACTTCCCAAGATGTAAGTAAGCAACTCCAGTTGAGAGTCTCAACCCTGTACTTTTCTGTGCATCCTCTTTCCTGACCCAATCTCCCACTCTCTCTTCCCTCTGAAACTTTCCCATTTGCCCCTCCGGTTCCATTTTCAACTTCTTGGCTGCATGCTCCCTCAACTTCCTTGAATGAATGTAACGGCGCAGTTGACTTTTCTCTTTTCCTCTTCACTTACCATCACCACATCCAACTAAT
Source organism: Callorhinus ursinus (assembly GCF_003265705.2). Taxonomy (NCBI): domain Eukaryota; kingdom Metazoa; phylum Chordata; class Mammalia; order Carnivora; family Otariidae; genus Callorhinus; species Callorhinus ursinus. Next base: position 72,023,708 of record NW_027397063.1, read on the forward strand.
CACCAAAGTCCTGTAGATATTTTCTTGTCAGGGAAAACTGTCAAAGACTTTGAAATGGGCAAAAATAATACTGGGTATCCTTGCCTAAGGCACCACTCCCAGTTTACAGGAGACTTCCCTTGACTTTGAGATATTCACAGCCAAAAATTGTAGCAAACATCTAGTAATGCAACTGATTCTTGTCCATAGGAATGTAAATGAATCATGTCCGGTGGAATGCAGTGGATTATTAATGCTCTGTGAATACTGATTGGTTTTGCCCCTAGTTACACATTCATTTTGGCATGCCCTCATTCCTTATTGTCTACATATATACGTGCTCTTGGAATTTTCCTTATAGCATCTTACTGGTTCCCTCATTAATTAATGAGTTAAGTATAATATTTGACACACATTCATTTTATATGTATATAAATCATTATTTTACCCCCTTTAAAAAAGTATCCCTTAACATTCTGAATATCTCTTTAAATTTATGCACTTCTTTCCATCACAATAACCCTTCCTAGCACAGCTCATCTTCACTGTTGCCTAGATTATTTTAACAATCCCCTAATTGTAGCCTTGTCTCTAGTCTCTCCATCCTATTCCATTCTCTCCATAGCCAGAGTGCTTTTTCTAGCATGTAATTCTGAACATACTACTTAACTTTGTAAAATCTCCTGCTCCTAGAATCCAGTCCAACCCTCTTGGCGTGATATGCTTCTCTAGCCTCATGTTTGATACAGCCCTGCAATTCACATTTCAGGTCTCGGAATTCACTGCCCTCTCTCTTCTGGGCACTTGTAGTCCCCTTTGCGTGCAATGCATTCTGTACCACCCTCTTCCCACCCATCTCTCGACTGTTCCTGGATCACTCAAGTCTGGGTGAGATGCCCCACTCATGTCCTCCTCTAGCAGCCTATACTCATTGACCCCTTGGCCCCCTCCCCCCACAACACATATTTCTCTACTATAATGACTCTTTGACTTGCTCCCCTACTAGACTGCAAGTTCTGTGAGGGCAGGTGGCAGAGCTGGGCTGTTCACCACTATATCCCGGTACATGATACAGCATCCAGCACATAGTTGTCATTCAGGAACATATGCTGAAAGCGGGGTTCTCCACAGGGTCCCAGGATAATAACAGGAATTTTCCTATACAAATCCTTCTGTGACCCACCTCCCCCCTCCCCCACACAAAAAGCATAGGTTACACTCAAATAGAATGTGTGTACTTCAGTTTTAGGCTTTTATTTTATGGAGTCAGAGTGAAATATTCAACTCATCTGCTTTTTAAATCGTGAACAGTTCCATAAAATGGCCATTCCTAGGAGGGATGAAAGACGGTTTTTACTTTCTCTATGGCAGGAAAAAGGGAATGGGAGAAGAAAAAAGCATGAGGAAGGAAAGAGAAGGCCAGAATCACGTGAAATGACCACAGCACACACGCTCAGCCTTTTGTCGAACACTCACTAGGTTCTATAATGACCCTCATTGTAACCATGGGGGGAAACTTAGAGGTGTTCGATAACTTAAAGGGCATAGATAGCTAATAGATGGGACTGCCACGACTCGCCTCTCTGACTTCAGAAGCCAAGCCATTAATCACGTTGGAAGAGTGGAAAATAGAAGTTGGAAAAACTACGTTTAGGCAAGATAAATTATTGACAAAGCTTGGTTTCAGTAGTACCTACCAAGTACTTGGTTTTCCTTTGCTAGGGGTTTGCAATTCTAGATTTCTCTTTGATATTCACATGTAACTTGGACCAATTTTGATGTGATTTAACACAGAGAACATACTCTCTTACACTGTTAGGAAGGTCTTTCTTAAGAAGGCCAATTCCTTAACCAGAGTATGTTGCCTCTGTCTCTAAAGGAGATGAGAAGGTGGTCCCTCTTAGTATCTTATAACTCTGAAAGAACTAGTAAGACACACATTTTAGAGTGCAACATTATAAAAGTAAATTAATGGTATTACAAAAACTCGAGAAATAGAGAAAAAAATTCTATCACCTTAACTCAAAAAATTTTGGCACACTTCCTTCAATTTTTTACTTGAAAAAATCTTAAACGTAACTCTGTGCTACTCTTGAAACTTTGACTCCAGTCTCTTTTCTCTTACCAAAACATCATACACATTTTTCATCTGCACAGATTACATCACCCTCATTTTAAAATGGCAGCATATATTCTATTAATTGGCTATTAACTCTAGTTGAGTCTGTTTATTTGTCTTGTTCCATAAAGTCACTGCGAACAGTGGATTAGTGGATCCTGAACCACACAGCTCCTAGGAGAAATACGGGGGTAGGTTTCTGGTCACAACATTTTTGTCAGCTGATCAATGCATAACCCTGTTTTATGTGTGTTTCTATTTAAAGACACCTTACTTGATATACATTGTTGATTCATTAATGCTGAATTCATGGCCAATGGCACAGTAACTCATGCCTCAACGAAGCATATTTTTCCTGTAAGGCATATCACAGCCTTCTTGCACCTAGCAATACTGGGCAACACTTTGGCACTATGGTTGGAGCTATTTTAAACAGCAAAATCACCAACAAAAAGCACAAAGATGCAAAACACAGCACCAAATCGACTTTAAAAAAAAGGGTTATTTATTTGAGAGAGAGACAGTGAGCATAGAGGGACAGCGAGAGAAGGAGAGAAGCAGACTCTCCGCTGAGCAGGGAGCCTAGGGCTTGATCCCAAGCCCCTGAGATCATGACCTGAGCCAAAATCAAGAATTGGTGCTTAGCCGACTGAGCCACCCGGGCGCCCCATGAAATTGACTTTGAGAAGGCACTTGTTTACAGTATGAACGTTGAAACATGAAGGGAGAGAGTGTCACCTTGCTCCATCTGAACTGGGAGTGTGTATTTCAGGCAACTCAAATTTTTCTCTGTTTTGCACATGTCTGTCTGTGAATGACTGTTAAAGCACCCCAAGTATTGATTTGGGGGTTAAAAATAAATTTTAGTGAGGTGAATTAACAAATACACAATCTGCAAATAGTATCAACTGTATTTTCCTATTATTGAACAGTTAGGCTATTTTTCCTATTAAAATAATACTATGATTAAATCTTTAGGCCAAAATTTCCTACTCTTTTAGGAGTATTTCCTTAGGAACTACTGGGATAGTTATACTTTTGACAAAGCTTACTCAGTGCAGTTCTTGGAATGGCTCATGTCAAGATTCTTCAGATCCTCACTATTTTCAAAATGTGGTCCAAGGACTAGTGACATCAGCATCACCAGCATTAGAAATGCTGACAACGAAGTGAATCAGCATCTGGTTTTTAACAAAATCCAAGGTGATTCCCATGCACACGAGAAGTCTGACAAGTTCTACTATAAACCAAGGATTCTCACACTTGAGTACGCAACAGCATCACCCAGCCAGTTTAGACACAGCCGCCTGGGCACCCCCCATCCCCAGCATCTGATTCAGAACATCTGGGGAGTGGCCGGAGAATCTGCATTTCTAATAAGTTCCCAGGTGATACTAATGGTCCTGGTTCTAGGACCACACTTTGAGAACCACTGTGTAAGCTGCTTCATGAGTAGGTCTCTTGCAGGATTTAAACTTGCAGTTTTTAAACCAGTAATACGTCTTTTTTGCAGGAATGGGCGGGAAGGGTGGGAAAATAATTGATACATAGCTCATCAAAAGAAATGCACACCAGGGGCACCTGGGAGGCTCAGTCAGTTGAGCATCTGCCTTTGGCTCAGGTCATGATCTCAGGGTCCTGGGATCGAGCCCTGCATCAGGCTCTCTGCTCAGCCGCAAGTCTGCTTCTCCCTCTCCCTCTGCCATCTCTCTCTCTCATAAATAAATAAAATCTTAAAAAAGAAAAGAAAAGAAAAGAAATCCACACCAGGTTTTGTGGAGGCGAGCTAGCTAGCCAGGATGGTTAGACCTAATCATGGTTGGTGGGGGGAGGCCAATATGGTTGGGTCAACTGAGAAATAAAGAAAAAAAATCGTTTTTTTTCTCTTGTTATTTAGGTACTTTATACAAAATCTAATATTAAAGTATCTGAAAAAAATCTTATGGAGTAGTTTTTTTATAAAGATTTTATTTATTCATGAGAGACAGAGGGAGAAAGAGAGAAGCAGAGGGAGAAGCAGGCTCCCATGGAGCAGGGAGCCTGATGTGGGACTCGATCCCAGGACCCTGGGATCATCACCTGAGCCGAAGGCAGACGCTCAACCATCTGAGCCACCCAGGCGCCCTGGAGTAGTTTCTCACAAACCATATTTTTTTTTCTTCAGCTAAGACAGCAGAAGAGATGATTTATTGTACATGTGTTACGTCCAGCCACAAATGAAAACAGAATTAGTCCTGAAAGTCATAGGTCCAGGGCAAAGGACCAAAAGGAACTGTTTTGGTATGAACAAGGAAGGTCTCTTCAAAGGTGGTCGTTGCGATCAGATGGCGATGGTCTAGAGCCCTTGAATCAAACTCTAGAAAGTAGGCATGCAGTCCAACAATTGGTACCAGCGTCCCTGGCCTCTGGCTTTCCTTATTTCTGCTCCTGTGGCTCCATGGGTGCACAAGCTAGCGGTTTACTTGGACCTCTGCCTCATCTTTCTTCTTTTATGCTTCAGCCTGCGCATTCGCTTCTTCCTCCACTTGGCTCTCATGGCGCAGAGATTTCCAAGAAGATGGCGCTAAGGCCGAGAGAGCCCACAAACCATATTTTACGAATTATATACAAAAATAGGATAATCTGAAGAATCTGCTTGGTAAAAAGTGTCAAAGAAATTTTTTTTTACTTTTTTAGTTTCCTGTGACAATATACAGTAATGAAAGGATAAGTCCCCAAACCAGGCCCACAAGCTTAGTTTGCTTTGGCAAATCCTTAGCTACAACCACCCAGGAATAAGCCAGAAGAGATATGTCTTAGAAGATGGAAGCCCTTAGACTACAGTTTCCTCATCCTGAGCCTTCAGGTCAATCCCCATGCATAATTATTCTCTGGCATAAAGACATCTCTGGGTACAAGTCATATGCATCTCAGGTAAATCACAATTACCGTTTCACATTGCTCTTAAGCTTGGCGAAGATTTAATGAAGTATAGTCAGTCTCCTGGATAGGTACTCCCTTGGAGTGACTCCCTTTCCCCTACCCTAGGGACCTTTTTGCTCTGCATTAATAATGAGGTTCTCTTGGTCATTCCTTTTCCCTTTCCAGACTTGGTCGAAGGCTTTTAGAATCTGGGTGGCTAGATGTTCTTTGGTTTTTAAAATCATGCCACAGCCTTTTTAATTGTTAGCAGGAAAAAGACGGAGGCCATTTATAAGACCATCTGTGGCAAAAGCAGTTTGACTCTAACAAAAGCCAGTATCAGAGGTGTAAGATTCAGTTAAAGGAAGCCCTTATCAATGTAGATAACCTTGTGATCAAAGGAGAACCGGTGATGGGGAGTGAGTACTGTTTCAAAGTGTTACGATCTCTTCTCCAATCAGGGCTTCTGCCATAATAGAAAACATAGCGGATTATGTGATTGTTTCTCTTTCTCAAAGAAATCTACTCTGGTCTCCAGGTCTCTGAGAATACTTAAAGGTTAGATTAGAGCCTGGCTTTGATCATTAACATAAGCTGTATAAAGCAAATGTTCAGTTATTTTTGATTAGACAAACAGATGGAAGGGGTTCTGTTCAAAAATGGCCAGAAACAGGAGGAAGAAGATGTGTGTGTGGGGGGGGGGGGGGGGGGGGGGGAGAACCTGGCAAAGGAGTACAGTTTCTTGTCACATTGGCTCTTGAGCCCTAGCTGCTGCAGTATCAGGTGGGTATTTCCCAGGAGTTTCCATGCTTAGCAAAGGTTTTAAATGAGTCTGTACTTTTAGGCCTAGAGAGTAATGACTGAAAATATCCAAAGGCATGTTGCATCTGTTTCTTCTTAGTGTGCATATGTATTTGACTTTGTTATGTGAGAGTAAATAATTGGTGAGTAATTAGTAAAATGCTTAATCTCACTTTAATCAAAAGATTATCTTCCCTGGAGAAAGCAACCATGGCTTTGTATTTTGGTGGGCTTGATCTCACCATCTCGATTATCCATGGCTATCTGCGCCCGCGGATAGCCTCATGCGGCCCCTTAGAGGCAGACGGGACAGCTACCACAAATGCAGGCACAGTGCCTCCAGGGTAATAAGAAGCCTCGGTGGGCTTATTTTGCAAATTGAGCCCTCTTTAGTAATAGCAACTGTGACAGCCCTCTTTAGGACTCCAAATGAGTCTCTCTCTCTCTCTCTTTTTTTTTTTTACAGTCTGGCTCCCAAATCCATTCTCTTTAAGATGGAAACTGCTCTCCCCACTGCCACCTGCCCATGGTGAACCATCAGCCCAACTGCAGGCTCCCTGGGCTCTGTGTCCCCGCCACCCCCCCTTTCTTTCTTCTGTCACCTTTCTCCAGTCCTTTGTCTTTGACTATTTCCTAAGCCTTTCTTCTACTTCTCTGGCCTTTTTGGAATTTAGAGTTTCACTAAAATGTCCTCCTAGTACTGCTCAACTATTACCCCAGCCCAGGAATTCAGTACAAATTAGCAGATTGAAGACAATAGCATCTGACAGTGGGAAATCTTACATTGTTTTCCCCTAATTTTTAAACAACTAAAATTGCACATTTACTATACCTTCTCTGTAATACATGATTGCTTTTTGCAAGATGGTTTTACCACACTGCTACACGCACAAGTATTGTTACTAAATGGAACCCACTATCTGAAATTATTACAGTTGTTAGGACTAGACATGAGACCTCTCTGCTTGACTATTATACAAATGAAAAAGAATACAAGAAAAATTCTAGACTGATGAGATGAACACTAAAATGGAAAGGATGTTTTCTGTTTTGTAATTTTTACAATTTATCTTTTTCCTTGACAAAATCTGCAAACTCAAAACACCAATCCATCAACCAACTTGTTATTTGGAGAATCCTGGGAAGAATAATTTTCAAAAGCTGGCAAATCTCATACAAAATACCAAAATCTTATTTTTTTCACAAAAATCTTATTTTTTTCAAAGACTGGTTGTACTACTTATGAATTTAGTGGTTCTCATTTTCTTATTTAATATAGTCTTTCACCCTTCATGCTTCAGCCTGATTTAAAGAATGATAGGAGGTAGTGAGAGATGGACAGAAGGAGCCAGTGTGATCACTTTGTGGGACTCCATCCTAGGACCCTGGGATCATGACCTGAGCCCAAGGCAGACACTTAACCAACTGAGCCACCCGGGCACCCTGAATTTTTCTTCTTAAGAGCACTAAAAAAGGTCAGATCAAGGAAAGGCTGTAACACACAACCAAACTAAGGTTATTAGATTATCTGTTGCCATATTCCCTATTAGCCCGGACTACCAAATCACCAGTCTAATGGAAACTCTCTCTTGACCACAAAGAATAACGACCAAGACAAGTGACCATTATATGGGCATGCCTAAAGGTGGCAAGGTCAGATCTCATCAGGATTCTATTTCCTGCTTATAAGGAAGTCTGTGGGCAGATCTCAAAGTGACTTAACCTTTCTGTGTCTCACCCAGATATCTCCATCTGAAACACTCATGACATTTTCCCCTCCTCCTCAGCTGTAGCAGTATCCCAATGGAGGCTAAACTTCTAGAAAAGTACTATGAAAGAACTGGAGTAAAGGTAGATTTTAACCAGATTGTCTTAGAGGTTGTCACTTGTCTGTTTGATGTTGGTAATAATGAGATTCCAAGAATGTTACAACGTTAGAGTTAGAAAGGGCATTTGGTAATGGTAATCACTAAAAAAAGTCTTCATCTCATATTTTGAAATGAAAGCTGAAGACAAATTTTAAAAAATTTGAGAGAATTGTCTTGCCAAGGATGATCTGATACGGCTACATAGGTACTTACTGCCTTGGTCCGATTCTTTTTCCATTGCATCTTTGTGCCTTATAAAGCAGGCAAACAGAAAGCACATTGATTTTATCCATTTTAATATAAGTAACCTTTAAGATAAAGAAAGAAGGTAGGTATATGGTTGCATAAAAGAACCTCATTACTAAAAACTTTACAAGGGTTCGATTCATCCTCTGTTCAAGGTGGTGCATGTGAATCTTCTGCTAAAGCGTAATAAGCAAAAGATATTTAAGCCTACACTGGTTGTTCTTTTCTTGATTCATCTGAGAACCAGAACACATCCTCCTCATTGACTATCACTCACCATGCAGCAATTCTCGGTGGTGACATTATGAAAGGACATTCCCCCAGCCCCCCCCAAACACACATCCACCCCCATAGTTAGAAGGATTTATCCTAATAGGGCAGCAAGCAAAATTTGAAAAAGTTTCCCAAATACCACCTCTGCTCTGGCCTCTACCCAACAGAAAAATCATTAATCAAAAAAAAAAGGGGGGGTTCTCTACAATAAACAAATGTAGACCAAAAAGAAAGTGTCTACTCTGTGCCAGACACAGGCTATAAAGTGACGAACAAACAGTGAATACTAAATATTCACTCTGAGTTTTAGTCTTAGAGCAGCTCTCTTTGTGTACCCATTGTGCCTGATTTGTCAACCACTGACCCCTGGGTGTGATAGTTCCTTTAGCTCTCTGAATCTCTCTGAATCTATATCCGCAAATACAGCATACAATGAAAGGTCCCTTTTTAAAATTTTAATTTATTTTAATTATTGTTTAAGTAGGCTCCACACCCAACACGGGGCTTGAACTCACGACCCTAAGATCAATAGCCGCATGCTCTACTGACTGAACCAGCCGGGCACCCTGAAAAAGTTCCTTTTTGACTTTACCCCACCCCAGCACCCTTTATTCATCCCCCACCTTTACACTTCTCTTTAACATTTGCCACTGCCTAAACTAATTTACTTCATTGTTTGTCTTCCCCAATAAAATAAGCCCCCAAAGAGGGCAAGAATTTTTGTTCCCCCCCAACTGCTGTGTACTCAGTACCTAGAACACATACTAAATGCTCAATATCTGTTGATTAAAAGAATGTCAACACTTCGACACCTACAAGTTCCATTTGATACATCCTTTTCCCCAGGACAGTCTCCTCACTCCTCCCCTTCAATCATTCTCTCATCCCTAGTATACTGCTCCTCTGTCCTCTTAGGATTTTTCCTGCTGGCTATATCTAGGTATAGTGTAGCTAGCATGGGCTCCATGATTAACTGTCACATGACAATCTTCATTTACACACACCCTCTTATCTTCCATCGCACCTGCTGAACCAACACTTAACCCTGTATTACCCCCACCATCCAACTTATCTTACTCCATTGTCCAGTCCAGAGCACTGCAAGAGAAGACCTTAGAGTCATGCTAGACCGAACCAATAACAAGTCAAGATAAGCCTCAATGTTTAAAATCCACGGCATACAGAAGAAAGAGAATGGGGTGAAGAATTAGACCTGGATTTGAGAATTGGGTATAATGTGCACTGCCTCGTGTCTTTGGCTGAGTCAGCAACCTTCCTGAGCCTGTTTTTTCATCTGTACAATGGGGGTAGTGTACCTACTTCATACCACGAGGATTATATTTTAAATGAAATAATGTATGTGAAAGCTCCCAAATTTCTAGGCATGTAGAAGTTGCTTGATAAGTGTCAGCTCCTTCTCTTCCTTTAATGTATCTCACTAACCTCTTTGAAGATGACTAACTCCTACTTAGCAAGAAAATCCATGCTCTCTGCTATGAATCTTAATTTTCCTCTCTTCCCTCCTTTCCATATAGAATTCTATGTCTTCACTCTGTTTTCTTGATTCAGAAGTAGTGTCCCTCTTCTTTTCTAAAACTAGCTCTCTATCCATGCAAATAGTTTTTACCCTGGCTGCACATTAGAATCATCTGGGGACAGGCACCTGGGTGGCTCAGTCGTTAAGCTTCTGCCTTCGGCTCCCGTCATGATCCCAGGGTCCTAGGATCAAGTCCCACATTGGGCTCCCTGCTGCTTCTCCCTCTCCCACTCCCCCTGCTTGTGTTCCCTCTCTCACCGTGTCTCTCTCTGTCAAATAAATAAATAAAATCTTTAAAAAAATTCATCTGGGGAGCTTTTAAAAAAATGCAGATGTCTGGGCCCCACCACAGACTGATTAAATATGACTCTCTGGAGGCAGGAGCATGGTATCAGTATTTTTTTTAAGTTCCCTGGTAGGGTGCCAAGACAATTCAATGGGAGAGAGAACAGTCTTTTCAACAAATATTGCTGGAACTGGATATCCTCATTCAAAAGAATGCAGTTGAACACTTCCTTATACCATGCACAAAAATTAACTCAAAATGGATCATAGACATGAATGTAAGAGCTAAAACTATAAAGCTCTTTAAAAAATAGGGATCAATCTTCATAACCTTGGGTTAGGCAAAGTCTTCTTGGATAGGACACTAAGAGCACAAGCAACAACAACAAAAGTGAAGAAACTGAGTTTCATCAAAATTTAAACATGTGGTGCTGCAAACAATATCACCAAGAAAGTAAAAAGACAACTCACACAATGAAAGAAAATATTTGCAAACCATATATCTGATAAAGAACTTGTATCTAAAACATATCAAAGACTCTTAAGCTCAATAATAAAAAGAGAAATAAATTTTTTAAATGGGCAAAAGATCTGAATAGACATTTCTCCAAAGAAGAAATACAGAGGGCCAATAAGCGCATAAAAAGACGCTCAACATCATTAACCATTAGGGGAATGTATACCAAAACCACAAGGAGATAGCACTTCAAATTCACCAAGATCACTCTTATCAAAATTAGAGATAGTAAGAAGTGTTGCCAAGGATATGGAGAGACTGAAAGCCTCATATACTGCTGGTGGGAATGTAAAATGGTGCAGCTGCTTTGGAAAACAGTTTGGCAGTTCCTGAAAATGTGAAACATATAGTTATCATAGGACCCAGCAATTCCACTGCTAGGTATATACTCAAGAGAAATGAAAACATATGTTCACACAAAAACTTGTATGCAAATGTTCATAGCAGCATTATTCATAACAGCCAAAAAGCAGAAACAACCCACATGTCCATCAAGTGATGGATGGATCAGTAAAACATGGTATATCTGTACAATGAAATATTATTCCGCTATAAAAGGAATGAAGCCCTGATATATGCTATAACATGGAGAACTCTAAAAACCTTATTCTAAGTGAAAGAAGCTAGTCATGAAAGACTGTATGTTATATGATTTTATTAATATGAAATGATCAGAATAGGCAAATCTCTGTATAAAGAAAGAAGATTAGTGGTTGCCTAGGGCTGGGGGGCTGAGGGGAAATGAGGAGTGACTGTTAATGTATATTAGTTTTGTTTTTGTTTAACAATGCTAAAAATATTTTAAAATTGATTGCGGTGATGGTTGACCAACTCTAAGAACATACTGAACAAACAGAGAGACAGAAAGTTCCCCAGGTAATTCCAGTCTCTACAATACTATATATGTACGGTATCTTTTTTTTAAAAGATTTTATTTATTTATTTGAGAGAGAGAGAATGAGAGACAGAGAGCATGAGAGGGAAGAGGGTCAGAGGGAGAAGCAGACTCCCTGCTGAGCAGGGAGCCCGATGCGGGACTTGATCCTGGGACTCCAGGATCATGACCTGAGCCGAAGGCAGCCGCTTAACCGACTGAGCCACCCAGGCGCCCTATAATGTATGGTATCTTACCTTCTAGATTCCTTAGGAGGAAATACGGCATCTTCTAAATCTTTCTCTCCTCCCATATTCTTAAGGAATAAGAGACACAGAGCAGGAGGGTGATATCTCTTAAATGATCCCCCCTTTCTTTTTCAAGTAAAGGAGTGTTCTTGGTGAATGTTTTTTATTTTAATCAAAATTGCAAGAGTCAGGCTGCCACTTGGCAGCATCGGTCATCTTGACTATCTTGATTCACTGGAGCTCCCCAAGCAATTAATTCAGCTGTAGCCCAGAGAGAGAGGGTAGGTAGACAGTGCAAACCAAACTGACCGGTTCTGCCATCCAAAGTACTGTTGTTCTGTCCTCTACCAGTGGATGTGGCCTCTGGTCCTTAGGAACCATGCTTTTGACAGTTCCCCAGGATAGGGCTCTGGTTTGACTGACTTTGTTTACTAAATAAATTAATTCCTACTTCTGGAGTAGCTTCAATTTTGAAACAGAAAGCCATCTATTGAGAGTCACTGATACACAGGATTTTATTGTTTGATATTAAACAATTAAGAGTTATTGTTTTTTTCCCCCTACAAGTACACTATACAGGAAAATAAATATAATCTAGAATACAGCCACTAGGAGTAGAGAGAGAGGGAGATTCTATATCCACACTGTGCCTTAAAGGGATAGTTTACTTTAATAAATGCAAAGTGCAGACTGTATTTCTTTCATGGAAATAAAGCCCTCTTGCCAAAACGTATAGAAAAGACAGAATCTGATGAACATTTCTTGAGTTTGATTATACAAACACATTAAAAAAAAAACCCTAAGAGTTCAGTCTTTTGATCTAGTAATGATCTAGACTTCAATAATTTGAAATAACTTTGCAATTGCTACTTTCAACAAAGTCTGAAAGTACACAAAAGAAAATGATGAAGCAAGTCTAGATGCTTACAAATACAGGGAAATAGTGTCATTTGTTCAACCCAGCATATAAAAAAATAGCAAAATATGAAACCATAGTTGTCTGAGTAGAGGACAAAGATCTGATTTAGAATGAGGCAGAAGTTTTCCCTTCTATAGCTCTAGTGAGTACAGTTGCACTCAGAAAAACAAAATGAATAAAGGCAATGCCAAGATGAGAAACAAAAGAAAACTTCAAATCCTCAGGTAATTTTGAATGAGTTTACAGTTGGAAGATTCACTAATAATCTTCAAAATAGATTACCTGAGTCCTAATTTAGAAGCCCTATTTCACGAGAAAAGATTATAATAGGAAAATCTCAAAACTAAGTATTGATTATACAAGGTAAACATGACAAGGCTAGATGATAAGAAATTAACAGACACATTTTGCTTTCCCTCTCACTGGAGACGTGGACCAGGTACACGCTGCCGACTAGAATATAATTTGCTCAAGTGAGGGCGGTGGAAAATGCTATTAGGTTATCTAGGTTGAGGAGCTGCCCTGGGGCAGACTATGTCACAGCGTCCCATCCCTCTTCTTTATCATCCCAACTTTCACCAGAATATAATCCAGAACCTTGGAAAATAAATACGATCACAAATACTAACTTTTTGTTGAAACACCAAGCAAAGTATCAAACCTTAACTTAATACATGGAACATATCAGAACTTTTCCATGTTTGCCAAGTACAGGGGGATAAACTATTTTCAGCTGGGAGTTCATCTTCAGAAAACACTCATATGCATTTCTATGCAATATAATTATGGAATATATTATATACGAAACCACTTCTTAATTTTCGTTGGCGGATATTTTACAGATCAGGATTTAAGGATCATTCCCCTTTTGCCTCTGGTGCAGGCTTTCAAGTTTTCGAAAATAGAAATAAAAAGCACAAAGTGACAGAAAGAGCTGCAAAGATGTATAAATACACCCCTGTGACTCCCATAATAAGAGCTTTTGGGGGGAAAAATGGTCGGACAAGTATTCATCTTCCCCAGATTACAAGCTCAAGACCTTGACTGGTACACAATTATGGAACAAAGGGGAGGTGAAGGGTGACACACAACAGAAAGGGCAGCAGAAAGGAAGACCAGAGCTCAGCAGGCTAGAACCTGCTCCGTCTAGCTGGCCCGGCTTCCCCCCAGCACCTTTCTGGTACCAGTTTGGGGCTTTGCCTCTCACGCGACCCACATCCTCTTCTCCGAGAAATGAATCTCCCTTTAAGGAAAGCCAAGCCAGCATCCAGAGGTAACGTGCAGAACCGTAAATGAAAAATGTCCACGTCTAGCAAGCAAGCAGACGAGCAAAGGGAAAACCAGCTGTCAGTTTTGGAGGCTCCGAGCTCTAACGGGGTTTCAGGTTACTCTTTCGCTCTGTCTTTCTCACCGTGTCTCCCTCAATAATATCAGCTTTCTAATCAACTCAAATCTCAAATACCTTCTCCATCTGTCCTTGTGAAATAAATGCTGATGAAACAGGAAAAAAAGAGTGTGATACTCACAACAATGAAGAATTCCTACACATGCCGTTCCATTTTCTTGCTTTAAAAAGATGGAAGGTTAATTTAAAAAGCCTTGCAGAATTAGAAAAATAAGGGGGAGGGGGATTCCACCCACACAATCCTCCAGCCCACCGCAAAGAAGCCCAAAGGCTTGCTGACGTCACAGATTCATGAATGGATGTAAATTGGGCCGGTTTAGGATTCCGCACAGACTTCGCTGTGGTGTGTGCCATGAAAAAGAAAGGGAGGGTCCAGAGCAGGCCGGACCAATAGGCTTCAGGCACTCATGGCCTGCCTTCTTTTAGGAGGAATCTGGTCACAGAATAAACAGAGCCCGCCAATCAGGCGTCTGCCACTGCCTTAAGACAGACTGGCAGCTAGAGGGGGTGCGGGAAGGGGGGTGCGGGGGAAGGGAGTGAGTGAGTGAGTGTGTGTGTGTGTGTGTGTGTGTGTGTGTGTGTGTGTGTAGCTGTGAAAGTCATGAAAACGTTATTGCTATTGAATGAGGGAATCAAAATAGAATTTCAGTGGAATGGGGGCTACCAAAAATGCATATAGAAGAATCACAGTCTTTTATTCATTAGAGCTATTTTAACTCTTTTCTTGCTGTCCAGCAACGTGCCTGTTCCCAAGTGATAAAAACAAATCAAAGTCAGGGAAACAGTTCCTAAAACTAGCGACCAGTAAAAAATGTATGCCCTGCTCACCAAGGCTTGTAAAAGCAAAACAGTAGGGAAATATTAATTGGAATAACCTAGTGATTAAGAAATATAAATATATAAGACAATATTGCATAAATGTAATTACTTTTTAGAACAATATCATCTTGCTCACCTTTGTGATGCGTCAAAGTGGGTGTGGAAGAGCAATGCTGCATTTAAATAAGGTAGGTAAATATTTCCTCATTAAGACACAGCTCCAAAAGAGCTCTTAACGATTCTTAGAGCAAATTTTGGTTTTAATAAGATGCCTTACTATACACAGCAGAAACAGCTATATTAAATTACCCAAGAGCTCATGACATTTAAAGTTTTTTTTTCTAATTTAGGGGCGCCTGGATGGCTCAGTCGTTAAGCATCTGCCTTCGGCTCAGGTCATGATCCCAGAGTCCTGGGATCAAGCCCCGCATCCATCGGGCTCCCTGCTCAGTGGGAAGCCTGCTTCTCCCTCTCCCACTCCCCCTGCTCATGTTCCCTCTCTGGCTGTGTGTCTCTCTGTCAAATAAATAAGTAAAATCTTTAAAATTTTTTTCTAATTTAAATAATTTTACCAGCTTTATTGAGACATAATTGATATACAAAGAAATGCACATATGTAATGTGTACAATTGGATGAGCTTAGAGTTATGCAAACACCCTCAACACCATCGCCACAGTCAAGACAGTAGACATATCAGAGGGTTTTCTTGTGTTCCTTTGCAGGTTTTTTGGTTTGTTTTTATGGTAGGAATACTTCATGTGAGATCTACTCTCTTAGCAAATTTTGAAGTGCACAATATAAGACCACATTGTTAACTATAGGCACAATACTGTGGAGCAGATCATAACAACTCCTATTCCCCCCCCCCAATCTCTGGCAACCACTATTGTATTCTCTGCTTCTACGAGTTTGACTCTTGTACATATCTCATAGAAGCAGAATCATACAGTATTTGTCTTTTTGTGACTGGCTTGTTTCACTTGGCATAATGTCCTTCAGGCTCATCCATGTTGTCACAAATGACAGAATTTCCTTTTTTTAAGGCTGAATATATTCCATTGTATGTATACACCACATTTTCTTTATCTGTTCATCTGCCAATGGGCACTTGGGTTGTTTCTATATGTTGGCTATGCAGTGCTGCAATGAACATGGAAGTGCAGGTATCTCTTGGCGATCCTGATTTCAGTTCTTCTGGGCATATATCCAGAAGTGCAGTTGCTGAATCATATGGTAGTTCTATTTTTAATTTTAAGAGGAATCTCCATACTGTTTTCCATAGTTGCTGCACCATTTTACATTCCTACGAACGCTGTACCAGGGTTCTAATTTCTCCAAACCTTGCCAACATATGTTATTCTTTTCTAAATAGTAGCCATCCTAAGAGAGGTGAGATGATATCTCACTGAGGTTTTGCTTTGCATTTCTCTGACAATTAATGATGTTGGGCACCCTTTCATATGCCTATTGTTCATATGTGTGTCTTCTTTGAAGAAACGTGTATTCAAGTCCTTTGCCCATTCTTCACATTGGTTTTGGCAATAATTTCTAGAAATGACACCAAGAGCACAGGCAACCAAAGCAAAAATAGACAAGTGGGACTACATCAAACTAAAAAGCTTTAAACAACAAAATGAAAAGATAACCTACAGGAGAAAACATTTGTAAAACACGTATCTGATAAAAGGTTAATTTCCAAAATATATAAGGAACTCATAAAACATGATAGCAAAATAATCATGACGTTTCTTTACTCTTTATTTTAAAAATGTTAGAAGTTATACAGAAGTGGAGATTAATATAATTCACTGCCCCTATACCCCATCATTTCACTTCATGATTACCAATACTTTACTAAAACTGATCACAACTTTCTTGAACTTGGGAATTCCCTGAAGCTAGAACAACAGTGGTTAATATAAGGCCTCCATTATGAGGTGTCCAGTGACCAAGAACATTCTGAATAGAGATCTTACTCTATCTCTTAATCAAACTATTTGTACAGCTGAGAGGAGAGTGGCTGCCAGTCTCCGTGTGGCTGTGGAGGGTTCAAGCCTGACACTAGGGACTATTGCACCCTGCTTAGCTCATTTGGAAAAACAAAATGCAACAAAACTCTCCAGGACTATTTTACACACAGCAAAGATGTTCAAGGCACTGTTCTATATACTTAAACAATAGAGTATCATTGGCAAATAACATATTCAACAAATTTCTCTAAAGGAGCTTACTGTGGAATATCACTTTGGAAAAGATAGACTGAAGTTTACCCCTATAAGATAGGAGTGCTCAAGACAAATGCAGGACTGGTACATTCCTAGTAAGCCTTAGTGCACCACATTGGCTTATATGTCCATGTACCAAGATTATTTTAGAACCCATAAATGGAAAGGAATTAAGAACATACATCTCTGTCCCTTTTTTTTTTAAGATTTTATTTATTTATTTGGGAGAGAAAGAATGAGACAGAGAGAGCATGAGAGGGGGGAGGGTCAGAAGGAGAAGCAGGCTCCCTGCTGAGCGGGGAGCCCGATGCGGGACTCCATCCCAGGACTCCAGGATCATGACCTGAGCTGAAGGCAGTCGCTTAACCGACTCACCCACCCAGGCACCCATCTCTGTCCCTTTTAACAGCAATCAAAACTAACCAGGATACACTAAAAGAATCAGATTTATTAGAAAATAACAGTTTTTTCCCCCAAAACTTAGTCCGTAGTATTTTGTATTATTAGTATCTATTAGTCTGTATTATTATTTTGGAAAATAATACAGACTAACTAGTAGAAGGAGGCAACCTTTTTGTGGAACATGTCAACAAGATGGCCAACTCTGTTACGGAAGCCGACGATTTGCTGTAAGATTTGAAAGCAACATCGTTACTCAACAAGTCTACCAGGGATCAGGGTATCTCTGGCGCAATTCAAAAAAACAGTCTGTAAACTGTTTTAAACACAGCTACCTAAGAAGTTGGCTCAATATGTAATCTGGCAAATAAAAACGAGCTGGCTCTATGGACTTGCCATTTTAGTAAGATGAGCTTGATCTGGGTTAGCGTGCTTTCCTGTACCACAGAAATATTAACAGGGCCAACAACAATTTCTCCTGTTGAATGTCATGGGAAATCATTGGGAAGATAAGTTATCTCCCCCAAATTACAGAAACGGTAGAGGTCATTCTTGGAGGAAGCCATTGTTGTTTTTGGAACAGAAAGAAGGTAGGGAGAGGGGACCATGAGAAATGTACATCCTAGAGCGGCACTGCCTAAGAACTTCCTGCAGTGATGGAAATGTTCTATAATTTGCACTAATACAGTAGCCACATGTGACTGTTTAGCATTTAAAATGTGGCTAATGTGCAAGATGTCCATCAACAGATGAAGAAGATGTGGATACAATGGAATATTATGCAGCCATCAAAAAACACGAAATCTTGCCATTTGCAATGACATGGATGGAACTAGAGGGTATTATGCTGAGCAAAATAAGTCAATCAGAGAAAGACAAGTATCATATGATCTCACTGATATGAGGAATTCTTAATCTCAGGAAACAAACTGAGGGTTGCTGGAGTGGTGGGGGGTGGGAGGGATGGGGTGGCTGGGTGATAGACATTGGGGAGGGTATGTGCTATGGTGAGCACTGTGAATTGTGTAAGACTGATGAATCACAGACCTGTACCTCTGAAACAAATAATACATTATATGTTTTAAAAAAAAAAGATAGTAGGACGGGAAAAATGAAGGGGGCGGAAATCAGAGGGGGAGATGAACCATGAGACTACAGACTCTGAGAAACAAACTGAGGGTTTTGGAGGGGAGAGGAGTGGGGGGATGGGTTAGCCTGGTGATGGGTATTAAAGAGGGCACGCACTGCATGGAGCACTGGGTGTTATACACAAACAATGAATCATGGAACACTACATCAAAAACTAATGATGTAATGTATGGTGACTAACAAAACATAATAAAATAAAATTAAAAAAATAATAAAATAACATGCGGCTAATGTGATTGAGGATCTGAATTTTAAATTATATTTTAGTTCATTTAAATTTTATTTTATTTTATTTTTATTATGTTCAATTAGCCACCATATAGTACATCTAAATTTTAAAATCCATAGTCACATGTGGCTGGCTGGTGGCTACTATATGGGACACGGCAACTCTAGAGATACCAAGCCAAGTCCCATCATTACAAGTAAGTCTTTATTTCAGCATGTGGGCATGCTAAGTGTGGAGGACTACAAAGCCAGTATCTAGGTGAGTAAGCACTTTTAAGAGTCCAATGAACCTCTTCAAATCTCAGTAATGACTGGAAGATAACTCTGGTCTTATTTCTCAAGAAGATATTCAAATTTCATTATTAGAAGACAACCTAAGAACAGAAGGTAAGGTACAATTATTTTGCTCTAAAAATATGAGTTATTCTAGGATTGTTTTTTAAGAAAAATTGTTTTTTTTAAAGGAAAATGACTCATTAAACCAGAATCTAAGAGAAGTTCAAAGTATAATGACCCAGTGACAAATTTTGTCAGAAATATCACGAAAAAGAAAGAGGATAATGACCTCAAGGCTAATACATGAAGATTCACATTTCTGCCACAGGCACCAGTGTGTAGTAGTTAAAAGCTGGTAAAGAGATCTGGGTTCAAATCCTGACTCTGCCACTTCTCAGTTATGTAAGTTCAGGTAAACTGGAGTTTCCATATTCTCATTATTAAAATGGGGATAATAATAGGCCATGCCTATTATGTGAAAGTTAATACATGAGAAGACTAGCACAGAATCTGTAATATAGAAGAGACTTCAGCAAATGATACTGGTGGCTGTTTTTGTTTTATTGTGGTAACAACCATGGGCCTTTCTATTCTCAGCAAGGGAAATTTCAACAACTGTGCAGATCCAGGGATTAAAAACCACAGAGAAAAACACAACATCTTTATTTTGCTTATAATAAGCTTGAACAGATCTTTGTAGGAAATTCTTTTTTTTTAAACATGCACTTTTTTTTTTTTTGAGATTTTATTTATTTGACAGCGAGAGAGGGAACAAAAGCAGGGGGAGTGGGAGAGGGAGAAGCAGGCTCCCCGCCGAGCAGGGAGCCTGATGCGGGGCTCGATCCCAGGACCCTGGGATCATGACCTGAGTCGAAGGCAGATGCTTAATGACTGAACCACCCAGGCGCCCCTCTTTGTAGGAAATTCTTAAAAAATATGTACTAGGGACACATTTTCCAACGAAAAGCTCATCCAAATCATTTTCCTTGGGGAGATTGGGGAATAATACTCCCTGAGGTTCTGTAGCTGAGGAGGGGTGAACCCTCAGGAGGTTAAGCTAGGTGACCAAAAACTCTGTTCACCAAAAAACCAAACAAAAAATAATGCTAAAATTTCCCAAGAAAACCTGTAGTTTACATACAATCATTTGAACTGATATGGAAAACAACCTACTATGTGGGAACACTGGCTGAAATTCTTTACTTTCATATCAGAATGTTAACTCTAACTTTCCCTGTTTTCAAAGCATATGGTTTGATAGCATGGATAGCAATGTAAATATTCAATATTCAAATTTCAATATTCAAAGGCTGCAGCAAACTATTACTTCAATTTTAATTGTTACTGCTGCTGCTGTCTAGCTCCCATTAAATGCCTAGTTGAGAAAGCGATTTTTAAGAAACATCTAAGGAAAAAAAATTCTTTTAAGTATCACTAAAATGTGGGTGCCTGGGTGGCTCAATCAGTTAAGTATCACTAAGATTTATCCTTGTATCAAGGGAGATAGATGGATCCTCAGAAAGCTACCTGTTACCTAACTATCATTAACCTAGTACCCCTGAGCAGAATCATTGTCACAGCCCGCGTGTTACGGCCTTTCTTTGATCAAGAATTATTATAAGGAACAGCAATATCGTTTCTGTGTTGTCCATTATCGTGCATGATGTCTCATATGCAAGCAATTCACACGAAGAATTCATTTTAGAACTTAATACCAGGGAAAAGTTTTCTGTTCTTGAAAAATTATTAGGCACCCACATTTTTGATAACAACAATGTAATCCACTGAATTTCCATTTTTTTAATCCCTGCTGGTGGGAAGCTCAAAGCCAAGTTTATGCTCAAATCTGTCTATCAGTCAATTTATATATCTGTATCTATTTTAGCTTTTGCGGTTAGCACATTTGCTTTCTCTTCCCTGCTTTGGGTTTGATTTCCCTTTTATTAACCTTATTGTATATATACTTCATGGTAAGGACTTCAAATCCTTTTTGAAACAGACTAAAAAATGTACACTGAACACATATCAACTTTTAAAAAGATGAAAGTCTCATGTCCATAAATTCTACAATCATCTTTATGATAAAAGAAAACCCATAATTATGGCAAACTTTGAAAAATATTTTGAGTTAAATGGAATTGAAGTCTTTAATATTTTTTATCAAAGTATAATAAAACATCTAGTCAGCTGGAGAAAAGCAATTGCTTAGAGATTTTATGTGCTATTTAGACTAAATTTCAACAGCTTAAAGAAGTTTTAATGTATTATCCCTGTCAAAAAGAGGACTACAAACGAAGGATGTAAGAATTCTTCTCTGATCGGGTGCCTGGGTGGCTCAGTTGGTTAAGTGACTGCCTTCGGCTCAGGTCATGATCCTGGAGTCCTGGGATTGAGTCCCACATCGGGCTCCTGGCTCAGCAGGGAGTCTGCTTCTCCCTCTGACCCTCTCCCCTCTCATGCTGTTTGTCTCTCTCTCGCTCTCTAATAAATAAATACAATCTTTAAATAAAAAAGAATTCTTCTCTGATCAATAATGAAGATACACTGAAATAAATCAAAAGCAAATGGATTTCTCAATTAATAAAATATTTAGCATCCCTGAAATACACCATTCCATAATATACAAATTCTGGCAAGGTACCATAAACCTAAACTTAGTGGGGCTAGAAATAATATCTTGAGTTTATAAAGGCTCTTTCCATATTGAAAAGAGTAAAAGGAAAATTTATATATTACTTTACTCATCCACAGAGAATTTGTACTACTTCTGAGAGGCCAGGTAAACCATCTAACTTCTGTTCTTCTGTTGAACTTTAGCTTCATACTGCAAGCAAGAGAACTGAAGAGCAAAACATAGGAATAGTGAACATCTGCCATTTTGTTTTTAGTCTGCTCCTGCATCTGCATTTGAGAACATGGTCTCTCCACCAATCTCTCCACCAAGTCCAAGTGCTTCAGAGGGAGCCAAAGCCACCTGAAGCTAGGGCTCCAAGAGTGAACTCATGGCACAGAGCTGGCCATGCCTTTTGTGCTAAAATATCTTCCTAAGTATCTTCTTTTAATGTATAAGATATCTAAATTCCAGAAATAATGATTGGGAACAAATCTGTTCATAGACATTCTTTATAAAGAGTCCTGTACTTTGCTTTACAATTTACAAAGTACTTTAAAATAGGGTAGATAGTAGTCCTGTTTCATATGTGAGAACATTAAAGTTCAGGAAGATTGGCTCATCTAATCTAATCTAGCTCTATCTAAACTCGGTAACCTACTGACTCTACTTTAATTCTGTCCATTACCCCTTGTCCCTCCCCCATTAAAGACCTGTCTACAATCATTCAGTGACTAAAAATTAAAAGTGAACTAAAACAGTAATAATGCAAAGATGAAAAAGCCAATTCTTTGTCTCAAGGAGCTTTGGTAAGCTGAACCACTACACAAAATGGTGAAAGTGCTAAATCAGTGGGGTAGACGGGGATATTTCACTTGAGGTTGGAGAACAACACTAGAAGAAAGTTAATTGACATTTGGGGGTGAGAATATTCTTGCTTGCATGGTACTTTCCTACATAATGCAAAATGTTTAGCACTCTCCATGCCTATAACAGCAACAGTCTTTGTCATAGCTAAAAAAAAAAAAAAAAAAAGTCCCCCATATTTGTCTCCCTAAAGGCACTAGGGGGTTGGGACTGTCCTACTTTGATATTTACGGAGGCTGTAGAGTGGTGCTCTCTGCCGCCCTC
Source organism: Callorhinus ursinus (assembly GCF_003265705.2). NCBI lineage: Eukaryota > Metazoa > Chordata > Mammalia > Carnivora > Otariidae > Callorhinus > Callorhinus ursinus. Next base: position 72,046,519 of record NW_027397063.1, read on the forward strand.
TGTTGACACACAGAGGTAAGATCAAAGCCCTTAGCAGAAAAAGGTGTCTTGTCCTTTGGAGAAAAATGTCCAGAGAGGAGCAAAGAAGGAGCAAAGATACGTGGTGTTGAGGCTCAGCGAGGGTTCTGGGAATGTTGGGTGAGGCTGAATAAAGGCTGGGAGCCACTCCTCCTGGTTCAGACCATACCCAGTACTTGCCGTTTACTTGTCTTTGGCAAGCTGGCATGTTTGTAAAGGGAATAAAGGTTTGTCTTTATACAAACACACCCTGTCCTTATGCTGCAGTTTGCCCAGGGCTTGAACTAGGTCCTCTCTTTCTGATACAATGATTATTTGGGGCTGGGTGGTTACAGCTGGTTATAAAAAGGAGGCAAACTAGAACTGGACCTTAAAGAGGAAGGATTTGGGGAAACTAGATATGAGAGAATAAGGACAGTTGTTCAAGGATAGTTTATATCGGGACGTCTGGGTGGTTCAGTCAGTTAAGCGTCTGCCTTCAGTTCAGGTCATGATTCCAGGGTCCTGGGATCCAGTCCCTCATCGGGCTCCCTGCTCAGGAGGAAGCCTGCTTCTCCCTCTGCCTCTGCTGCTGCTCCCCCTGCTTATGCATGTTCTCTCTCTCTGACAAATCAATAAATAAAAATCTTGAAAGAAAAAAGACAGTTCATATCGAATGTAAAACTGATAAGGCACATGCTAGTACTTTTATTCCAAGACAAGATTGTAAGTGTACAAGAGCAGTAGCTATGGCACTGGAAGTCAGAGTGGATAACATGTTAACACGGAGTCAAAACTGGCCTGTTTCTAAAAGGAGCCTTACACGACTATCCGTAAATAGGCTCACACTACATAGACTCACACTCAGCACCACAGTCAGTTGTTTATTATTAACACTAATGAAGGGAACAGAGAAGACAGAACCCAAAACTATTTCAGGAAGTATCTGTTTTAAAGTTTACTCATAAATAGAATTACATGTGATATCTAGGGAATACACTTAAAACCAAATGATGAAGCCACACTGGAAAGCTCTTGATTTTCCATTACATGTAATCATGCTACCCAAAAATAAGGTAAACCATCTTTACTACTACTAGCAAAAGACAGTAGCTGCTACTAGGAGCAACCTGCTCCGCATCAAGTCTCCTCAACTAGATTGAGAACTAAAGTTTTACATGTAACATTCACGAAACAAGCAATAAGTAGATAGAGCAGGTTATAGGTGGGGGTGGTGTGAATATAGTGGTTATTTCATGCCCTGAAAAATCAATATATAAATCAAATATACACATTTTTGTTGAATGCCATCTATGTTCAAGACACCTTGACATGGGCTGTGGGGTGTGTATATATAGGGATAAATCACAGATCCCGATCTCAGCTCATTTCATTAAATAAGATAGAAGCACAATCAGCAGCAAAATACAAATTGTTATTGTGGCTTAAAATTATAACAGAAAGTGGAGTCTGTCCCCCAATATTGAATCTCTTTCCTTTTAGGTATAGAACTTTTACCCCACCCCCACTCTTAAAGTTTTAGGTGGGTGCATGCTATGCTGCTGAAGACTTTATTCTCCTGGCTGTAGATGTGACCACATGACTGAGCTTTAGCCAATGGGATGTGAGCGGAAGTGAGGTGTGCAACTTTCAGGTCTTCTTATCCAGGAAGCTAGGTTACTGGTCCTGGACTCTCTTCCTTCCCATGCTGAGTCAGCTTCTACCTTGCAGATGATAATACCTCAGGCAATAGCAGAGCATCAAAACCATTAACTTTGGGCTTTGAATGTTCTAGGCAATCAGAGTCGTCTATGTACTGAAATACCAGCCTCCTTGAGGATTGTTAATGAAGGCTGATATAACAGTCTTCCTTTTCTGAGCCACCAAATTTTGTTGAGACTGTTACTGCTGTTTAGCCTGTATCCCAACTAATGTATCTTGTTACCTGGTGTTATATGGCTATTTCCTAAATGAGACAAAGAAGAAATGATTGTTCCAGACATCTGGAGAAGAAATACTGACTCAGAGGATCAAGGACTGGGAGAAACCTTAAAGGTCAAATCTATTCTGTCTCTCTCTCTCTCTTTTTCTTTTTACATATGAAGAAATTGAGGTTCAGAGATTTGTCCATAGTCTTGGAATTTGTGCCAGAGCCAGGAATTGATCCCAGGTCTCCTGAGTGTTTTTGTAGTACATCATCCTGTCTGTCTGTCTGTAAGATAACAGTGACTACGAATGCTACCTCTTTCTTTTCTTGACACAGTTAAGACTCACTCAGTACTCCTCCTGGGACATAGAATACTGTCCTCAGTTCTAAAGGAAAGCCAGCAAGGATTTTTAAAAGTCACATGTTTTGTCTCAAAGGTACTGAAATCTAACACGAGACAAAATTCTAGAATAACTAGATGGTACTACTAAAACAAAAACAAAGAAACAAGAACATAGACCCAAACAATTAGCGATTCAACAAGCTCTAAGTGGAAATGGTCATACAAGTATTACAGAAGTTTACTCCTGATAACAAGTCCTTTGCAATTCAGAAAATATGACTGAAGAATATTTGAATCAATTCGTAAATGTTTTACTGAAACCTAATTAAACATACCAGGGCCTGAAAATAATGTTATCGATTCTTACAAAATTCCTTTTTCCCTTAGCCCAGGAAGTTTTAATGTTTTAATCTTTTAAAAAAAACCATCCCAAAAGCCTTCAGCCTAGGCACCTCTTCTGTGTTGGCTGGTCAACAGCAACAGGAATTCTTTGCCAGAAAGAATTCTTTACCTCTCTGGGAAGCTCTACTCTTGCTGAGGAGGAAGAGTTAATGCATATGTCACTGTAAGCACAGTGTGCTCCAGAGCACATGAAGAAAGGGGGCAGTTTTAGGGAGATATGAAAGGAAAGAATGCAAGGAGGGGGTTGCTCTGAGGTAGTTAATGAACTTCATTTAGTCATTCATAAAAACTCACTGTGCACTCAGTAATGTGCTGACGTTGAGCTGAGATCTGGTGATAAAGACATAGTCCCTACCCTAAAGAACTTTACAGTCTGGAACTGGAAACTTTCCTTTCTTATTACATGTTCACATATAGAGTTTGAGCTGGGATGGAATTAAGGGTGAAAGAATGCTTCCTCCCCTCCTCCCCTCAAAAAACACCCCTTAATCTTTGGAGTTGGAAAAACCACTCCTGATCACCTTCACTTTGTTCCTGAATCCTACTCTGTTCTTTTTCATTCTGAGGCAATCTTAAGAAAAGGTAGACAAGGAAGCCACTGCTTATAGTTCCATATTTTTCCTATAGCATCTAGTTGAGAATAATCTGGTCTCTCTGCCATCCCAAAATCATCATTCGCTTTCAATTAGCCACAGTACACAAGTGTTCCTATTTCCCCTCAAAGCCCACAATCTCAGCGCCTGAGTATAGCCACCCGCCCTGGCCTATGGAACACGATATCCACCTGTCATTGTAGTCTGAAAGCAAAAGCAGGTGCGTGTTCCCGAGTCCCCTGTTGTGGTGTTGGTTGCCCCTGTTGTGAAAGGATCACAGACGATGCTTATTCAACTGTGGGGGGAGTATTAAGATCTAAAGAAAATTATTACGAATACTCTTGAAACATGTATTGGCCCTGAATTTTTAAATGAGCAAAGTGGAGCCCCACTGAAGACCACCCATAATGAAGGAGTGGCCTAAAAAGGCCACATTTTCTTAGCATGTATTTTTAGTGTATCAAATTACTCAAAGCTCTATATTAAACGGTCACCGTTCCAAAGGTCACTCCTCTGGAAAAGAGGCTGGTGTCTTGAAGTTACTCTCACTATAAATATAAGAAGATGTGTGTGAGGGGAGAAGAAGTTTCCAGAAAAAAAATAGTAAAACATAGCCTAATTAGTAAATACTGCAACATTTGAAAAATAAAATGCATTTTGTAAGGAAGAGTATTTGTTGGGAGCATACTTTTTAGGTAGGCTATGAAATACTCACAGACCTCATGCTGAATGTACATTTCTGAGTGGCTTTCATGACAAAGCTCTTCACATTTAGGGCAAGTTCCTTTATACTGTCCCCCATAAATGCCTGATTACGTTTTGAAGCAAACGAAAGAATGTTTTCTGCTGCTGCCACCTACTGCAAACTTGAAAAATATGCTGGAAAAATTCTAAAGACAAAATGCAGTATATTACTGAAGAATAATTTATAAGTCAGACAAGTAGACTGAGATCAAGGTCATTACGTTTTACTTTTAGTGAAGCTACTGATTATTCCAAGAACTTGAATGATGATCAATAAGTTAATGTTGCATAAAGAGGGTAAATAAGCTAAGAACAAGCCACGCTTGACATATGTTTTCTCTGGTCTACCTTATATGCAAAAACTAGTCTATCTTTTGTGTTCAGAAAACCCAATTCATAGCTACTGGAAAACTGAAGTAGAAAATACACTTTTACTAATTTGAACAACTCTGAGTTCAAAAATTATCAAGGTAGATAAACATACAAATGAAGTGGGGGAAGGAGGAAAAGGTTCATGAACAGGCAATTCACAAAAATAGAGATGCAATGACCAGTGAAGACAATGTGTAAATTCAGTATCAAAGAACTGCAAATTAAAACAAAATGAGATACCAGATTCTCTTTGAAGTATAATTATTTGGCAAGAGGTATCAGTAGGCTTAAATTGTAAATACCCTTTGATCCAAAATTCAACTTTAAGGGATTTATTCTAAACAAGTAACCAGAAATTTGCAAAAAGGGTCTAGCTATAAAGATTTCGTGACAAAGTGTGAAAAAAGGAAGGTAACATGATAATAGGTACTATGTGATCCAATACATATATACATACACACCTAGAAGACTATATATAATATTAACCATGGTTAGGATAGGGATGATTTTATTTTTTTTCCCTTTTAATCTAAATTTCTCAAACTATGAAGTACAAATTGTATTACTTTTGGAAAAAATGAAGTTTTAAAAGTTGCCAATAAGTGCTCATTGTTATTTTATTTAACTTATTCTAACTTTTAAAAACTTATTACAGTTTTCCCCTGTAATTTTATTTTATTTTTTTAAGATTTTATTTATCTGACAGAGAGAGACACAGCGAGAGAGGGAACACAAGCAGGGGGAGTGGGAGAGGGAGAAGCGGACTCCCCGCTGAGCAGGGAGCCTGATGCGGGGCTCGATCCCAGGACCCTGGGACCATGACCTGAGCCGAAGGCAGACACTTAATGACTGAGCTACCCAGGCGCCCTCCCCTGTAATTTTAAAGGAGATATCAAAATTTCAAGACACAGCTGCCCAGAAACAATTTTGTAATATACTATGCTGTAGTAGGTAACATATCTTTTCACCAGAATGAGGGATGGTCATGGCTGGCATAGGCTTTAAGGAGGTAGGAGGGTTTGGGACTAAAAGCCTTAACAAGAAGATATGTGTGTGTATTTACTTATTTCATTTTACAAGAAAATAGAAAAGTGAGGATGGCAATGGAATATTATAAGAGGAGTAGAAAGGAAGTTGGGAAACCCCCTCAGGGGGCACAGTAACCTGCTGAAAGAGGGGGACAGAGCTGGAATCACAGAGAACAGAGGGAACAGAAGAGGTTTGGATAGCGGCTGTGGGAAATGTGAATAGATATAAATTAAATGCCACCAGTCAGCAGTGAGGACCCAACTAAGGAGGCAAAACAATCATGGCAGCAGAAAACATGATTAGGGAAGTACTCTGGGTTGGGCATAGTCAGAGGAGAAAGGGCCAAAGGTTGACAAAGAGTGAAGGAAGTAAGACTGGGAGGAAAGGTTTGTTGAAATGGCTAATGATGTTCCAAGCTGGATGAGGCATAAAGGGAAAGGGGTCAGGGCTCTATTCAGTGTGATTACCATTGGTTACCATGGTGTCTACTACTATGTCTGACACACAGTGGAACAGTATATGTTTAAGAAAATGAAAAAAAAAATGAGGAGAGACTGTGTACGGAGAGAGGTAAGACAGCTGATATAACTGAGTCCCTACTATCTATCAGATTCTTTGGGCACAGATAAATATATCTTCAGTCTCTTAGTGGCTAGCCTTCTCCTTTGCCATGTCCATGTCTCTCCCTTTCGAAGATTTCCTGTGACTTACCTACTTACTTTCCTGTCCTTATCCACCAAACTTGTTATAAGAACACTAGATGCCAGGGCTGGCAGAACTAGACCATGTGCCTCCACTCCTCCCCGCACACCCATGGCAGGTGTACCCAGTAGATGTGGCCCTCTTTCCATTGCCACACATCATAAACATGTAAGACTGAACAGCGCTAGCAAAGGGCCTCGCATATGGTAAGCATTCAATCGAAATTCTGGGAGTGAATGAATGAATGCAAGTCACACATCAAGGTAGATTAGGGATCTATCACATCTACTGTTACCCTTCTTATTCTAAGGTCTTACTAAAACTTGAATACCACCTATGCCAGTACGATTGAAAAGGAACAAATAATAGAACTTGTTACGCTATATCTGTGACCCTGTGGAAATGGGTTCTTTGTGCTACTGGCAATGGTACCTTAGGCTCCCCATCTGCAGGAAGCCTTTGCTTAGTGTCAATCTACCTAGCTGCATGCCAAGCTGTTTCCAGCTACAGTATTTTCCAGCCTGGAGGTGTGCTTTAGGATTAGCTATATCTTTTATCTCCTCTGCTTTTTGTTTATCCCATCTCTGTTCATTTTCCCTCCATTCTTCTAATTCAACGCCCTCCCAGGTGTCAACCATTTGCAGCACAGAGGATAAAACAACAACACCACCAACAAACCCCCAGAACAAAAAACAATGCACTACATTCTTTTTTTTTTTTTTTTTTTAGGTATAGCAATTATCTTTGATGAGACATTAATTCCACCTTGCAGGTAGGATTTGCATTATCACCAAGTCCACTGTGGCAGACATATCCATAAGGTGGCTCCCATGCCCTCTGCTTCCTAATGTTCACACCTTTGTGTGATTCCTGCCCTTGAGAGTGAATGAGACTTACTTCCCATCAATAAAATACAGAAAAGGTGCTGGGATGTATGTGATTACCTGCACATAATTCTGTGATGATGCTAGATAAAACCACAGTGCCTGTTTTGCTGAGATCTTCCACTGGCTAGCTGTGAGAAAGCAAGTGGTCATGTTGGGAAACCCCACATGGCAAGGAAATATGGTGGCTCCTAGGAACTGACGGCACCCTCTGGCCAACAGATAACAACAACCAAAGGGGAAAAAACTCCCCAAACTGAAGCTCTCAGTCCTACAACCACAAGGAACTGAATGCAGTCAACAACCACAGGAGTGCCCCAGTAGAACTTCCAGATGAGAATCCAGCCTGGCTAAACCTTGATTGAAGCCTTGTGAGACCCTAAGCCAAAGACCAGACTAGGCCATGTTCAGAGTCCTCTCCCACAGAAATGGAGGCAATAAATGTGTGTTGTTCTAAGCCACTAAGTCTGTGATAAAATTGTGATGCAGCAATAGAAAACTAACATACCCACAGAACTCAACACCATCCCAGCTAGGGACAACTTGGTTTACACTTACAGAGGGCAACTAAAACCCTCGAGCCACACCTAATAAAGATTATAATGGCATTATCTAATACTCCTTTTTATATAAATAATAGTGAGTAACATAACAGAGCAAACATCCTGCCTGATGACTCAAATAAGCATGGTTACAAACCTAATATTTTGTCAGCAACAGCAAATAATATTTGTCAGCCAATCTCAGTAGCCATGATCACACCTGGTGCTGTTAGTTAATAAGAGGATCACGAAAAATATGGGAAATAGAGCCCTTGCCCACCACTATCCTTTGTTTCCTAAAAGTCTTATCTATGTCATCTGGGAGTTTCTTTATAAAAAGGTTTCATTCCCTGGTATGTTTCTAAAATAGCCAAAGTCTGTGGCATGGGTAAGACCCGGGAGCCGCTCACAGGATGCTTTCAAAACTGCAGAAGGGGCGGATGAGAGGATTGGTTACATGTTGCAGCATAACAAACTGCCCCGAAACTCAGCAGCTTAAAACAACAAACATGTATTATCTCACACCGTTTCTAAAGGTCAAGAATCTGGGAGCAGCTTAGGTGGGTGGTTCTGGCTCAGGGTCTCAGGAAGTTTCGATCAAGCTGTTGACCATGGATGCAGTTCACTTACGTGGCTGCTTGCAGGAGGCCCTGTTCCTTGTTCCATGTGGACATTTCACCAGGGCTGCCGGAGTGTCCTCGTGGCAGGGCAGCTGGCTTTCCCCAGAGCAAGTTATCAAGAGCAAGCAAAAAGCTGCAGTGCTTTTTATGACCTAGTTCAGGGATTGGCAAACTTTTTCTTAAAGGGCTAGACAGGAAGTAGTTTAGTTTTGCAAGCCTTATAGTCTCTATATGGCATGCAAACCCTACTCACCTCAGTCGTCTTCGTGCAAAAACAAGCACGTCCGGTACATAAACAAATGGGCATGGTACGTGCCGATACAACTTTATTTATAAAAATTGGCGGCCAGCCCATGGACCATAGTTTGCCAAGCCCTGGTCTGGTCTTCAAACCTGGATACCCTCATTCTCCCTTTATTCATTAGAGGCAAGTCATTAGATCCAGCCCACACTCAAGGGGTGAGGAATCAGGCTCTGCCTCTTGAAGGAATAAAAATATCTTAAAACTAAGACAAGGAGCTGAACCCATAATACCTAGAATGTGGGTTACATATTGCAGTACTTTCCTAAGGCTACTGTAACAAATTACACACAAAGCAACAGAAGTGTATTCCCTCACAGTTCTTGAGGCGAAATCAGGGTGTGTGAAATCAGGGTGTTAGCAAGGGCATGCTCCCCCTGAAGACTCTAGGGAAGAATCCTTCTTTGCCCCTTCCTAACGTCTGGTGGCTCCTGGCAATCCTTGGCATTCTTTGGTTTGTAGCTGCTTTGCTCCAATCTCTTCCTCTGTCTTCCCATGGCCCTCTTCTTTATGTGTATATCTGCATGTCCTCTCCTCATCTTATACTTCAACCCACCACAGCGCACAAGAGTGTGCCCCTCCAAATTCATATTCACCTAGAACCTTAGAATGTGACCTTATTTGGAATTAGTCCTTGTAGATGTAATTATTTAAGTTAATATGAGGTCATACTCGATAGAGTATGGGTCTTAAAATCCAATGACTGGTGTCCTTATAAGAGGAAAGGGTACACACTTAAGCCCTAAAATATGTAAAGGAAGTTCCTCATAATCCTCAGGATAAAGTACAAACTCCTGACCTTGGCACATAAAGCTATTTCTGAAGCGATCCCACCACCTTCTCTGTCCTCATTTCCTACCACCCCTAGTTCTAGGCTCCAGCCAAAGTGAACTGCTTATTCTCCTCACCTATAGGTACTTGACCTTGCTATTGCCTCTCCCTAGAGTGCCCTGTTGAGTCTTCCTTTCTACTACTTCTCCTTTAAGACTTTGTTCAAATACCCCTTCCTTCAGAAACCCTTGATGACCTTTTTCGATCTGTTGGAGGTCCTTCCTCTGTTTCCACAGCATCCTGTGCATATTTAACACGTTTCTATTGTAATGACTGGAGTATAAGTTTGCATTCTGAACTAAACCCTAAGCTTCTTTTTTTTTTAATTTTTTATTGTTATGTTAATCACCATATATTACATCATTTGTTTTGGTGTAGTGTTCCATGATTAAACCCTAAGCTTCTTAAAGTCAGTTACTGTGTCATTTTCATTCCTGTGTCCTCAGCATCTAGCGGAGTACTTAAATAAACAGAAGCATTCAAAAAACATTTGTTGGTTGAATAAGGTTACAGATTTTTCTTCTTATAAATTCTTAAGCACAGGATAAAATCCCTTTGGGCTGGCATAATTTTAACCCAGTCTTGCACAAACACAGCAGGTTGGATTGGATATTGCAATAGTTACTTTATGAGAGTCTCTGTAGGCCTGGGCAGTGAAGGCCTATTGGTGCACAGCTGGCCTGCATCTGCCACACTTAAGTGCAGGCATGTTGATAAATACTGTTCCGAATCCCTTCTACCACTCTCTACCAAGCAGGCAATAGGAACTAAGAAGTAGTGTGGAATATTCTATTTTTGTAATACATAAATCAAAGTAGAAATGTGCTTTGTCTTTTTTCTTTCTTGATACTTGAAAACCCCTTACTTTAGCAATGAAAGTCACTTACTTTGCAGCAAGAACATTTTTTATTTTTATTGAGATAATTGTAGATTCACATATAGTTACAAAAAACAATATGGAGAGATCCCTTGTAAATTCTGTCCAGTTTTCCCCAATGGAAACATTTTGCAAAACTAGAGTATAATATAGGATAATACAGGATAGTGACATTGATATGATCTGCTGGTCTTATTCAGATTTCCCCAGTTTTATTTGGATGTGTGTGTGTGTGTGGGTGGGTGGGTATATTACGGTCTATATAATTTTATCATCTGTGTAGGTTCATTTAACCACCACCACAGTTAAGAAACTAAAGAGTTTCAATGCTACAAGTATCCCTCATGTTAACCCTAACACAGTATAATTCTATTACATCCCATCTTTTGTGTTCTCACTGTCATATATTTTATATCTGCAGTTTTTACATTTTATAAGAAATGGCATAATATTAATAAGTAGACTATAATAATTTAAGGATACATAGTAAAATCTCTGGAGAAAGTACTAAAAATATTTAGAAGATATAGCTCAGGGTGCCTGGGTGGCTCAGATGGTTAAGTGTCTGCCTTTGGCTCAGGTCGTGATCCTGGGGTCCTGGGATCGAGCCCCGTGTCAGGCTCCCTGCTCAGTGGGGAGTCTGCTTCTCCCTTTCCCTCTGCCTGCCGCTCTGCCTACTTGTGCTCTCTCAGTCAAATAAATAAATAAAATCTTTTTAAAAAAATAAAAATAAAAGATATAGCTCAACAGTCATTGATGAATCAATTAGATGAATACTACAAAATATTTGATAAACTTAAATCAATCAGTCAAAGAAGGAAATGGGGCACAAAACCCAGATGGGGTAAATAGAAAACAAAGAAAAAAGTATACCTAAGTGCAACCATATCAATGAATACATTAAATATAGAAGGACTAGAAGGTAGACTGTCAGACTGGATAAAAAAAAAAAAAGCTTGACTCAGCCATATGCTATTTATAAAAAAAGACACCTCAAATATAAAACCACAGACAATTTGAAAGTAAAAGGTGGGGGGGGAGGTATATCAGCAAATACTAAGTATAAGAAAGCTCCTGTAACTATATACTATCAGTTAGACAAAGTAGATTTCAAGACAGTATTAGCAGAGATCTCATTCAGACCTTAAAATGATTCTCAGTAAATTTCAAAAGACTGGAGTCTTTTTTTTTTAGATTTTATTTTATTTGACAGAGAGAGCACAAGCAGAGGGAGAGAGAGGGAGAAGCAGGCTCCCTGCTGAGCAAGGAGCCTGATGTGGGACTCGATCCCAGGACGCTGGGATCATGACCTGGGCTGAAGGCAGCCGCTTAACTGACTGAGCCACCCAGGCGTCCCAAGACTGGAGTCTTTTTATCTATTTTTTTTTTTTTATAATCAATAAGATATCTTTTCTAAAAAATCCCTATTGGTGTGCCTGGGTGGCTCAGTCGATTGAGCGACCAACTCTTGGTTTCAGCTCAGGTCATGACCTCAGGGTGGTGAAACTGAGCCCCTCATCAGGCTCCACGCTCAGCAGGGAATCTGCTCGAGAGTCTCTCTCTCTCCATCTCTCTCTGCCCCTCACACTGCTCTCACACTCACACCCATTCTCTCAGATAAATAAATCATTTAAAAAATTGCCTGTAATGTTTGGGTACTAAAAAATACACATCTAACAGTCCATGTGAGAAAAAACAAATCACAAGGAAAATGAGATTTCAAACTAAATGAGAATGAAGAAAGCATATCAAAATGTTTGAGATACAACTAAACCAGTACTTAAAGGGAATTTTATAGCTTTAAATGTGTAGCTTAGAGAAGAATTTAAAAGCAATGATTTGTTTCCACCAAAAAAGGCTGGGAAAAGTAGAACAAACTAACCCCAAAAAAAGAAGAAGAAATAATAAAGAACAGAAGCCAATGAAATTAAAAAACAGAAAATGAATAAACTTTCTATAGATAATTTTTAAGAATATTGTCAATACCTTAGCAAGACTGATAGTGAAACAAGAAAAAAACAAATTGTGTTAAGTGAAAGAAGCCAAACTGAAAGGTATAATCCCAACTATATGGCATTCTGGAAAAGGCAAAACTATGCAGACAGTAAAAAGATCAGCAGTTGCCAGCAGTCTATGGGAGGGAGGAAGGATGAAGGGATGGAGAACAGGGGATTTTTATGGCAGTGAACTGTTCTGCATGATCCAACACAAAGAACGAACCCTAATGTAAACTACAGCTTTCAATTAATAAAAATGTATTGTTATTGGCTCATCAATTGTAACAAATGTACCATACTACTACAAGATATTAATAATAGGGAAAACTGAGTGTGGGGATGAGGAAGAATATTGAAACTTTTTGTACTTTTTGCTCATTCTCATAAACCTAAAACTAAAAATAGTGTATTAAGAAAAACAAAAATAAAAAATTGTCATTAGGAATGAAAGAAGGGATATCACATCAGACACTAAAGACACTAACAATACAAAGATATTATGAATGTTATTCCAATATATGCAACAATGTAGATAATATGGATATATCTTAAAAAACACAAATTACTTAAACTGACTTAAAAAGAATGAGAAAAATCTAAGTCTCTCCATATCTATTAAAGAATTCATAATGAATCAAATTCATAGTAAAAGTGTTCTCCCCCCAAAAAAGCTCTAGGCCCACATGGCTTTACCAAGGGGTGAGATCAAACATTTACCACCATCACTACCACCACTACCACCACCCACTACTACCAATAAAAATATGAATTCTATACAAACTCAGAAAACACAGGAGGAGGAAATACCGTCTAATTCATTCTAGAATGCCAGCATAACCCTGGTACAAAAACATGACAAAGATTATTAAAAACAAAGTTACTGGGTGGCTCAGTCATTAAGCGTCTGCCTTCAGCTCAGGTCATGATCCCAGGGTCCTGGGATCAAGCCCTGCATCGGGCTCTCTGCTCTGCAGGGAGCCTGCTTCTCCCTCTCCCACTCCCCCTGCTTGTGTTCCCTCTCCCGCTGCATCTCTCTCTGTCAAATAAATAAAATTAAAAAAAAAAACAGGTACAAACCAATATCCTTCATAGATACTGATATTCCTCATTGCATCCCATATGGATGCAAAAATGTCCACCAAGCCTAGTAAATTGAACCTGCAGTGCGTGCGTTGATTGATTGGTTGATTGATTGATTGATTGATTTGTAGGCTCATGCCCAGCATGGAGCCCAACATGGGCCTTGAACCCACGACCCTGAGATCAAGACCTGAGCTGAGAGGGAGTTGTATGCTTAACCGATTGAGCCACCCAGGCGCCCCACGAACCTAGTGAATTTTTGAAACACATAGCCCAACATGACTGAAATGGCATTTATTGCAAGAATGCAAGCTTGGTTTAATGTCAGAAAACTCAAACAATATAACATTAAGACAATAAAAGGGAATAGTGATAAAATCATCCCAATAAACATAGCAAATGAATTTGACAAAATTCAACACCTTTTCATAATGAAAATTCTCATAAAACTAGGAACAGAAGACAGCCTCTTCAAACTATAAAATGTATCTACAAAAAACTTACAGCAATACCATGCTTATGATGAAACATGAAATGCTTTTCCCCAGAGACTGGGAACAAGACAAGGATGCCCACCCTCACCACTGCAATTCAACATACATATGAAGTGCTCAGGACAAGGCCTGTCACATAGGCGTTCAGTAAATATCACTAGTTTCTGGGTTGCATGAGGTACATGTTCAGCTTTAACAGCTATTACCAGTTTCCCAAAAGGTTGGTGTGGACTCTTTTAAAAATGATCTTTTTCTGTTCTTAAAAATTAAAAGAAAATATTAAAAGTAGCTCCCCAGAATAACCATTGTTTTTTTGTTTCGTTTCTTTTTTGGGGGGGAATCAAACCATTTTATTGAGGGGCTTCGTGGAAAGGTTGACAGGGAGATCTGACATCCTCGGCTGGCCAGAACCTTTCCAGCGTCACGGTCCCCAAAAGCCAGAATAACTATTGTTAATGTTTTTGTACATTACCTTTCAGTCTTTTCATTGTGTGTTTATCAATTAGCCAAGACTGTAGTTTTTATGCAGTTTTGTATCTTGCTTTTTAAACTTAACATTAAAACATATTTTCCCATGCTTTGAAAAACTTAGACTTGTATATGTGTGATTTTAATAAATTAGGAAACTCTGTTCTTATTTACAAATTCTAAAAAAGTATTTTGGGGCGCCTGGGTGGCTCAGTTGGTTAAGCGACTGCCTTCGGCTCAGGTCATGATCCTGGAGTCCCGGGATCGAGTCCCGCATCGGGCTCCCTGCTCAGCAGGGAGTCTGCTTCTCCCTCTGACCCTCCCCTCTCTCGTATGCTCTCTCTCTCTCTCTCATTCTCGCTCTCTCAAATAAATAAATAAAATCTTTAAAAAAAAACATAAAAAAGTATTTTGTAGTCTATCAAATATTTTAAACAGCATTTATAATATTAAATAAATCATATCTTGTTATGAAATTAATAGTCAACTTCTCTTTTTAAAACTTTTTGCCAGTTTTTCTGAGGTATAATTGACAAATAAAAATTATATATATTTAAGATGTACAAGGTGATGGTTTGATATATATTTTCATTGTGAAAGGATTACCACAATCAATTAACCCTTTAAACAATATCTTCCATCTTCCCTACCGCCCAGTCCCTGATAACCACTGGTCTAATCTCTGTTTCTGAGTCCCATGTTTTCAGATCCCACATATAAATAAGATAGAAAAGTATTTATCTTTCCGAATTAGTTTACTTAATATAATATCCTCTGGATTGTCACAAATGTCAGGGTTTCCCTTTCTTATGGCTGAATAATATTCCATTGTATATTACACCGTATTTCTTTATCCATTCATCTATTGATGGACATATAGGTTGTTTCCATATCTTGGCTATTGTGAACAATGCTGCAATGAACATGAGAGAACAGATAGCTCTTCAAGATCTTGATTTCATTTCCTTTGGATACATAACCACTAGTGGGCTTCCTGGATAGTATTGTAGTTCTACTTTTAATTTTTTGAGGAACCTCTACACTATTTCCATAATGGCTGTACCAGTCTCTCCTTTTTTGATATTAATCCACTTTCTACTGTTAGATATAACCTAGTTTTCATCAGTGAGTATATGTTCATTAGAGATACTGAGTGATAATTTGCTTGATAATGCATATTTTTAACTAATTTAACTAATTTGAGGACCACTGTTAAAAATTACTTGAAAATTTTATTTTGAATTATATATTAACTATATTGTTAAATGTTAAAATGTATCAGTGTCATTGATATCTATTTTCTTTTTGAGGAACTTAATGCAGTGTAGCTTTCTTTTAGGAGGGCTTTTGAGGCTTTTCATAGGATGTTAAATTTAATCTCTGGTTTATAATATTTCTGAGCATTATTTATGACAAGTATTTTTCTATATTTTATGCAAAAAATATTGATTCCTTTTAATGATACTGCAATAGGATTTCACTTTTATATGTTTTTCTTGTGTACCCTAATGAACTTAATATTTGGTACTGAAGATTTTGGGGGGAAATATATAGAGAAAGGAATATATTTATGTGAAATTTTATCTAATTGTTCCCTTGAAAATATGGCATAGATTGTATGTTCCAAGGATTTACTTAAATCAAGTATTTCTTTTGATTTTACAATTTGCTTGACTTTTCTAAATGTGGTCATGAAATTAGCCTTCCGTTATTTTCTCTTTTATTGTGTTAGCAATTTTGGAAATAAATTATATTCAGAATTTTCATTACTGAGAAAGTGTATATTATAAACCATGGCTGGGTCACTTTCAAGCTATGTCACTTGGGCGAATTGTGTGAGATTATCTGTCAAATGGAGATGAGGATAGCGATGATAGTAGTAATTGTAATACCTTCCTATATTGTTATTGTAAAGGTTAAACAAGACAAGGCCTGGCAGCCCAAAGCACAATGCCTGGCTCACAAATGTTTGCTAATATTTTAATAAATCTAGTCAATCACTAAACCCAACTGATTTTAAATATCATTCAAGTTTATTAATTCTTAATAATTCTCGCAGCCTTTGCCTGAGGTAGTTTTCATGTCTCACCTGGACTGTAATGGCCTCCTTATCTCCCTACTTCTTCTCTCTTTCCCCTTCAGTTCATTGAGTAGTGATCTTTCCTAAACACAGTCTGATTATTTCAATTCTCTCATGAAAATCTTCTGATGGCTGTCCATCACATAGAGTGATGTTTCCCAAACATCACGCATTCCCATACCTCTTCCCAAGTGTTGCGAATGGTTCCTGTGCCTGCACTGTTTGCCCCATCTTTCTTCCTAAAGAATTCACTTATTCCTTGTAATTTATCTTAGTCTGTCTGCAATAAGGATGCTACCTCATGTAAAATGCAGATTTTATTCCAGACCCTTAACTTGTACTTAAAAGTTTTTTGTTGATATAATTTACATACATGAAATGCACAGATTTCAAGTGTTCAATCTAATGAATGCTGACAATTCTATACATCCATGTAACTACCAACCAAATCAAGATTTAGAACATTTCTAGGACTCTAGAAAGTTCCCTAATGGCCCTTCCCAATAAATAAAATATCCTCTTCCCCTTCCCCCGCCAAAAGTTTTGACAAAAAATTTTTTTCAGGGTCACAGAACAACCATATTTCTTCCCATTGATATTAAAAGCACTTTGCATGATTTCAGCTTGCATGATCATTTTTATGGTCCCACATTGCAAAGTTAGGATGATCTGTACTTTAAATATTTCATTTTACTTCTTTTTTGGCATTGTAGTTGTATCTCTGTATGTGTATGTGTGCATGTACCTGTATGTGTTAGTGGCTACTCTAAAGAAGTCAACAAACTACGGTACTTGGGCCAAATCCAGCAGGCCTGCTTGTATAAGTAACACTTTATTAGAATAAATCCCTGCTAATTGATTTAGATACTGTCTATGTGCCTGCTTTTGTGCTACAAAGGCAGAGTTAGTTGCTACAGAGACCATATGGCCCACAAAGCCTAAAATATTTATTATCTGGTCCTTTACAAAAAAAATTTCCCAACCACTTGCTCTAAAGCACTGGTTCTTAAATTTTAGCATGTATCAGAATCACAGGTTGTGCTACACCCCCAGAGTTTGTAACTCAGGTCTATGGTGGAGCCAAGAGAATTTCATCTCTAACAAGTTCCCAGGTGATGGTGATGCTGCTGGTCTGCCGACCACACTTTGAGAACCAGTTTTAGAGATGACATTATATAATGTTAACATATTACAGTCTACCTCATATCATAATACTTCATTCCCACCCTTTGTACTCTTGTTGTTATATATTTTACTTCTTTATATGCTCTTAATCCTACTGTACATTATTTTTGCTTTGAACAGGGCATAGCCTTTTTTTGTAAATTAACACACAGCAAAATTGACTTTTATAGTGTACAGTTCTACAAGTTTTAACTTATGTATGGACTCTTGTAACTGTGACCACAATAACTGCTTCTGTTAAAGGATCTAGTAGAAAAGTACAGCATCAAAGTATTAAAAAAGAATCAAAAGGAAATGCTAGAAATAAATGCAAAAATTAAAAAATTCCTTTGATGGACGTAAAGGTCATGCCATTGAGTGAAGGTAATTTCTGTACTGGGTTGTAAAATTTTCATGTTTTCTGTCTTTTTATTTAGTCAGTGAACCAGCACTATTAACATCTACCTATAGGTCGGTGATTTCCATTTTGCTATTTATTGCTACTAATGTGCATCTTGCTTTCTCAAAGCAGCCATATAAGCCATTTTCATGTTTTTCATGTCTCTTCCTATGAACCTTATTATCTAATTATTTTCAGGATAATAGATTATATAGGCAGCCTTTTTCAATTTAAGATTTTATTTTTAAGTAATCTCTACACCCAACATGGGGCTCAAACTCACAACCCTAAGATCAAGAGTCAAATGCTCCACCGACTGAGCCAACCCGGTACCCCTCAATTTTTAATTAGTAACTTTTTATGGTCTCCCTTTGATGAACTTGTTTGCTAGTGTATGATCCCCCTGTTCTAAGCAAACTTTAGTGAGAAAAGCTTGTAGTTTCCTAGACATTTGGCAGCCATTGTCCTTCCCACCCCCATTATCTTATTAAATTGTGAAAGCTATAAGGACAATTGAAAGACAGCCTTCAGTAGCTCTGAAACCTTCCATTCTGATTATAATAAAGGCTCAGGCTGCTAGAAAAGAGATCGTTTCTTTCAGCTCCCGGGTCCAGGTCAATAAGCAGTAGAGTTAAATAAGCATCTGTCCAATTGACCCCCGCTGCCCCAGGTGCCTTCTGTGGTACTTCTCATCCTTCTGTTTATCCTATCTTAATACAGACTAAAAAATGGTTTTCAATATCTAATGTAAAATTCTTTTTATTGTCATCCACACTGTTATTCTGCCTCTATCTATTTGCCCAGGTATCTCTCTTGCCTGTTTTTCTTTGATGAAGTGTGTCATAAAGTACTATGAGGGCTGTGTTTACTTTATGTTGCATTTACTGAGAAGCACAAAAAAGGTCGTTCCATACTTTCCAGGTGTTCCGTAATTGTCTCTGATGTCTATAAAACATCCTGTGTAAATCATTTCTGCTAAGTTTGTATTGCAAATACATTTTTAAATGGATTTTACCAGGATCCATCACACCATTTTGCTATGGAAACACTGGTATATGTCACACAATATGACATTCAAGATTTATTCCTTAAATTCCAGAATAATGCTCAAAGGAATCTATTTTATCATCTGGTTACCATTCCATTTGTTGTCCTGTGAAGAAGGCAGATTGCGATATTATCATCTCATTTTCCAGATGAGGAAGTCTCCACATGGACAGAGATGATTAAACGAGACAGCACATGAAAAAATATCTGTGACAGAGCCTGTTATGTATATAGGTGTGTGTGTACATATAGAGACACACAAAAATTATGTATATAAATACATATTTGCAATGAGGGGGAGAGCATATTTTCTCTTCAAAAGAATATATTTACTTGCCAAAAAGCAAATTAGTGGCAGATCTAAAACTAAAGCTATTTAACTTCTAGTCTAGTCTTTCTGGTAAACACTATTCAGATGACACAGATGACATTTCTATATCTGGTTATTATTAGCTTTCCACATTCAGGACAAACTACTATCTATTACAGTAGTTCATTTTTAAAAACATAATCCAGAGATATTATAGGGACACTTCCTTAAACTTTCTGTTCTTTATACATTTCTACTGCCATTACATACTATTTTGACTTCTTGAGATCTCTTTTCTAACAGGGAAAGTCTTGGGCCAAATTTTGGTTGAGGTGAAGTTTGGCTTTGTTTTCGTTCTATCGTCTCTTCTGATTCTTCTCCTACTTCTTATGTGAAAGCCCATATTCCACGAAAATCAGTTCATGGGAAGCAACAGCAGGTAAAGGAATCTGATTAGGACAGTGAAGTATGAGTCAGAGACCAGAAACGCCACAGAAAAAAAGACTTTGAAACAATCAGGAACTGGGAGGAGTTGAGTATCTGAATGAAGGTTAACAAGCTGGAGTCTGACAAACGGTAAGGAAGCAGGGCAGAGCAGACCAAACAAGTACATGGAACCAGTGCAGAGAAAATGCAAAATGCTTTGCACCTTCAATCACTCTTTATTCCTTTTACTATGGTAAATTCCAATCTAATGTGACACTGACATAGAATCCTACCAGTAGTAGTAATTCTAACAGTTGGCTGGCTGACCAATCAATTTGGAGTAAAGTGTGGTCACAGTTCTTTTGGCAGAGGGTTTTCTTTATTCTGGTTGTTAAAATAGATGCAATTACATTAATTCATACTAAAGAGGGGGAAACTGGGGCACCTGGGTGGCTCAGATGGTTAAGTGTCTGCCTTCAGCTCAGGTCATGAACTCAGGGTCCTGGGATCAAGCCCCGCACCAGGCTCCCTGCTCGGCGCGGAGCCTGCTTCTCTCTTTCCTTCTACTGCTCCTCCTGCTTGTGCTCTCTTGCTCTCTCTGCCAAATAAATAAAAAAATCTTTAAAAAAATAAAGAGGGAGAAACTGATCTTTAATTTATTACAGCTCTCAAAAATAGTATGCTTTTAGGAGAGAACCAAAGCAACAACTTCTCCAAGTATATTCTTTGGCATACTGACTCCTGCAGTTTAGTTGAATGCTCCAAATGAAAAAAAGGATTCTGTGACAAAAACTTAGGGAAATGCTGCATGACCCTCTTACTAGAAACATTAACATATTAAAGGTTCTGAGAAGTCTTGCAGTAAATATATAAACTCATTTAATTTTATTTACTGTTATGTTTAGTGCTTTTAATGTCCTGTTCAAGAAATCTTTGCATACCCAAGACTGCAAAGATATTTTCCATTGTTTTTTTTCTTCTACCATTCTGGTTCTGATTGTTATGTTTAGATCTATGATCAATGTCTATTTAGTTTTTGTATGGAGAGATAAAGATGTGACAATTCTTTTCGTACTTTCCCATAAGAAAATCCATTTGATCCAGCAACATGTTTAAAAAGACTGTTTCTGGGGTGCCTGGGTGGCTCAGTCCGTTGAATGTCCAACTCTTGATTTCAGCTCAGGTCATGATCTCAGGGTCGAGAGATCGAACCCCGCGTTGGGGCTCCCAGCTCAGCGGGGAGTCGGGTTGAGACTCTCTCTCACCCTCTCCCTCAGTGGTCCTCCCACCCCCCATCTTCCTTCTCTCTCTCAAATAAATCTTCAAAAAAAAGACTCCCTGGGGCACCTGGGTGGCTCAGTCATTAAGCGTCTGCCTTTGGCTCAGGTCATGATCCCAGGGTCCTGGGATCGAGCCCCGCATCGGGCTCCCTGCTCAGCGGGAAGCCTGCTTCTCCCTCTCCTACTCCCCTGCTTGTGTTCCCTCTCTCACTTGTGTCTCTCTCTGTCAAATAAATAAAATCTTAAAAAAAAGTAAAATAAAAATAAAAAAGGACTCCCTTTCCCATTGAATTAACTTGCCACCTTGATAAAAATCAATTGACCTTACGTATGTGGGTCTATTTCTGGATGTGCTATTCTGCTCCACTGATAATTCATCTATTCTTAGGGCAACAGTTCATTGTTGATAATAGTTAATAGCTTTACAGTTAAATCTTAAAATCACATACTATAAATCATCCAACTTGTTCCTTTTCAGGATTGTTTTAGCTATGCAATGTTCATTGCATTATCAGATACATTTTAGAATCGGCTTGACAATTTCTTCAAAAACACCTGCTGGAATTTTGATAGGTACTGCACTAGATCTATACATTTACTTAGGGAGAACTGGCATCTTAACAATTTTGAGTTTTATAATCCATGATCATGTTTTGTTTTTTTTAAGATTTACTTTATTTATTTATTTATTTATTATTTATTTATTTATTTTACAATAGGCTCCATGCCCAATGTGGGGCTTGAACACAGGACCCTGAGTCAAAATGTTATCTGCACACCCATAGTCGTAGCAGCATTATTCACAAGAGCCAAGAGGTGAAACAATCCAAATGTCCATCAATGGATGAATGGATAAACAAAGTGAGGTAATTAATGGAATATTATTCAGCCTTAAAAGTGAAGGAAATACTGTCATTTGCTACAACCAAGGTGAAACTTGAGGACTTTACACTAAGTGAAAGAAGCCAGTCACAAAAAGACAAACACTGTGTGATTCCACTTACATGAGGTATCTAAAGCAGTCAAACTCACAAAAACAGGAAGAATGGTGGTTGCCAGGGTCTAGAGGGAGGAAGAAATGGGGAGTTGTTATTTAGTGGGTATAGAGTTTCAGATTGGAAGGTGAACAAGTTCTGGAGATCTGTTTCACAACGTTAATATACTTAATACTGTTGAACTGGACACTTAAAAATGGTTAAGATGGTGAATTTTATATGTTTATCACAATTCAAAATTTAAAAATTATTTTTAAAAACTTTAACACAAATTTTATTATGAATTCTAAAAAAAAAAAACTATGCTGAAAACATTTTTAACCTATCAGACTGGCAAAAATCCAAAAGTCTGATAACTCAGTTGGCAAAGATATGGGAAACAGTACTTTTATTGATTGCTGGGGTAGTACAAATTGGTATAATCCCTACGGAAGTAACTAAGCAATATTTATGGCACCATTATCTCTCTGAATTTAATCAGAGATATACTGTATGCATGTATAAAATGATATATGCACAGGTTGTGAACTCCAGCACTGTTTACAACAGGAAGATACTGAAAACAACCAAAATGCCCATCACTAGGTGACTGGTTAAATAAATTACAGTATGTCCATACAATGGAATACTATGCAGCTCTTTAAAAATGAGGACACTCTCCACATACTTATATGAAAAGAGATTCAACATATATTACAAATTAAAAAATTAAGAACAGTAATGTATAACAGTATTAGTAAAAAGAGAAAAGTAAGAATCTGTGTATACATTTATGTTTCCTTGCATACACATCAAGAAACTCTGGAAGGACACATGGAAAAATAACAACAGTAGTTTGGGGCCTTGAATGGGAACTGAACGGATTGGGGACCGGCTGGGGTAGGAAGATGTTTCAATGCACACTTTTCTATGGGGCACCCGGGTGACACAGTTGGTTAAGCACTCAACTCTTGGTTTTGGCTCAGATTATGATCTCAGGATCGTGAGGTCGAGTCCCACAACAGGCTCTGTGTTCAATGCGGAGTCACTTAAGCCTCTCTCTCCCTCTGCCCCTGCCCTCCCGTTTGTGTGCTTGTTCTTTCTCTCTCTCTCTCTCCTTCTTTCTCTCAAATAAATAAATAAACCCTTTTTTAAAAAAAAAATGCACTTTTCTATATATTTTGGTTTTGGAATCATGTGACTATATCACCTACTCAGAAAATAAAAACCTCCCATTCTTAAAAATAAATTTTAATGGCACCAACTGACATTAATATATTAATAAAATGAATATTTACCAAGTGTCTACTATATGTCAACTAGGTACGATTTTGGACACTGGCAATATAGCACTGAACAAGACAAAGTTCTTGCCCCCTCACAGACCTTTATTCTAGTGAGAAAGAATATATATGTTGATTTTTATGAAAAATATACACACATATACAAATAATTCTGAATATAAATAGTATATATATTGGACTATATATATCATGTGTTTGTGTGTGTGTATATATGTGTTTTATATATATATATTTAAAGATTTTATTTATTTATTTGACAGAGAGAGAGAGAGCAGAGGGAGAGGGAGAAGCAGGCGACTGCTGAGCAGAGAGCCCAACATGGGGCTCGATCCTAGGACCCCTTGGACCATTACCTGAGCCGAAGGTAGCAGTTTAACCGACTGAACCACCCAGGCACCCCTAAATATATATTTTTTCATAAAGTGAATTAAATCGTGCAATACTGTTAAAAGTCATTCAAGATAAAGGAAGAGTGATGTGGTGGAAGTGGGGTAGTGATGCCTCTGAAGAGGAGGCATTTGAGTAGAGATCTGAATGAAGAGAAGGAAGAAACAATACAGGGGAAGAGCTTTCCAGGCAGCAAAGACCCTGAGGCACAAGAAAGTTTGATGTATTCCAGAAGCAATAGAAACACTTATATAGCTGGAGCAATCTGTGTGAGGAGAACAATGGTAGACAATGATGTTAAACAGATGGTCAGAAGGCAGATCATGTGGGCTTTGCAGGGCAGGAGCAAGGATTTGGGTGTTAGAGGCAGCTATTAAAGGTTTTTAAAAATATCTGAAAGGGGCCCAGAAGCCTGGGAAGAAGGTGGAGTAGGAGGACCCTAAGCTCACCTTGTCCCACAGATAGAACTAGATAATACTCACATCAGTATAAATAACCCAGGAAATGACCCAAAGACTGGCCAAATAAACTCCACAGCTAAATGTAAAGAAGAGGCCACATCAAAGATGGTAAGAAGGGTGGAGAGGACGTGGGAAGCTAAAGGGATCAGCAGGACCGTCTGTCGGAGGGAGGGACTTGCGAACTCAGAGAAGGGAGCAAAATAGACTATGACACTGGGAAGCCTGCATGGGGAAGATGAATCCTCATAAATTTGGCTTTGAAAACTAGAGGGGCCGAATTTTGTGAGTACTCACAACCAGCAGGACTTAAAGCCTGGAATTTTAAAAATCTTCGTTCTGGGCAAGCCTGGAAAGTGATAGGAAACTGAGCCCCTGCCCTTAGAGAGACGGCACAACAAACAGCCCCGGGAGATACAACATAGAAGCAGCACTTTGAAAAATGCCTAGGGCATATGACAGGGAGAGTTATTTACTCATCTTAGAGACTGTCCTGGAGAATTAGGGACTTCAGGGAAGTCTGAAATCTGCCCTGCAGGAACAAAAGAGCTGGCAGGTGCCATTTCCCTCACCCACACCGCCCCCCCAACTTGCTTACAGCAAGACCCATCCCCCCCTTCAGTCAAGCTTGCCTCTGTCCAGGACTGCAGGTCCCCTCCCCAAGAAAACCCAAGCAAAGCCTTGCAAACACCATGTCTCCTGACCCATGCGCTTTCTAGGGCCTCAGTCCTGGCAACAGGAGAAATAGGTACCCCTTTCACAGAGGCCCTGCACACACTGTGTTAAAATTGCATGCCCCACACCTGAGTGTTTTATGGATCAGCCCAGCCAGCCCTGTCCCAGCAGTAGAGGCACGTCCCTTCTTCCCTGTGTCCAAACCTTGTGGGCACTGCAGCCCTGCCCTGGAGCATGTTGTGGATCTGCCTGCTACGATAGGCTTTTGGCTAGAGCCCACTCAAACCAGGGCCACAAGTTTGGCAGTGTGCAAGCAGCCCTGACAGGGGCCAGCATCATTCCAGACACTTCTGCCCTGGGGAGAGGGAAAGATAACCACACAAATGAGTCAGACTGTGGCCCCACAAGTGGGCTAGGGCAGATAGCTGGTCTGACTATAGGCCCCCTCCAAAACGAAAGCTTCTCAGGGGACAACACAGGGAAAGTGCCCTGCAGTTGGTGCTACTGCATCTCTGGCAAATGCCTGATCTAACTAACCTCAAGCCCAAGACAGCCCCAGATTGGCCCACTAACAACATAGGGATCAAACCCTGCCCACAACTGTCAGAGAACCATTGAAGATGACTGGACTGAAGGGAAAAGTGGCTCAGCCACAATAGCAGGGAGCATGCCACACACATAGGAGACACCCATGAAGCATCAGGTTCTGGTGAACAGGGGATATTTTACTGCAGGGCATACAGGACCTCTTCTTCATAAAGCCACTACTTTCGGGCACCTGGGTGGCTCAGATGGTTAAGCGTCTGCCTTCGGCTCAGGTCATGATCCCAGAGTCCTGGGATTGAGTCCCGCATCAGGCTCCCTGCTCCTTGGGAGCCTGCTTCTCCCTCTGCCTCTCTCTCACTCTCTCTCTGTGTCTCTCATGAATAAATAAATAAAATCTTTAAAAAAAAAAAAAGCCACTACTTTCAAGAGCAGGAGACATAGCTGACTTTCCTAAAACACAGAAACAGACACAGAGAGTTAGACAAAAATGAGAAGACAGAGGAATATGTCCCAAATGAAAGAACAGGACAAAGTCACAGCAAGAGAACTAAATGAAGCAGAGTAAGTATTATGCCCGGTAAAGAATTTAAAGTAATGGTCATAAAGACACTCACTAGACTTGAGGGAAAAAAGTGGAGGCATCAGTGAGACCATTAACAAAGAGATTAAAAAAAAAAAACAATGAGAGATGAAGAATACAATAAATGAAATTAAAAATACACTAGATGGAATAAACAGCAGACTAGAGGAAGAAGAAGAATGAATCAGCGATCTGCAGGAAAGAGTAATGGAAAAGCTGAACAGATGAGAGAAAAAATAATGCAAAATGAGAGTAGATTTAGGGAAGTCAGCAACTCCATCAAGCATAATAACATTCGTATTATAGGGATACTGGAAGAAGAAGAGAAAGAAAAGGGGGCAGAAAATTTATTTGAAGAAATAATAGCTGAAAACTTGCCAAATCTATGGAAGGAAACAAATTCAGATCCAGAAGGCACAGAGATCCCCAACAAAATCAACCCAAAGAGGTCCACACCAAGACACATAGTAATTAAAGTGGCAAAAAGTAGTGATAAAGAAAGAATTTTAAAAGCAGCAAGAGAAAAGAAGACAGTTACATAAAAAGGGGGAAACTTGTAAGGCTATTAGCAGAAACACTGCAGGCCAGAAGAGAGTGGCATGATATATTCAATGTGCTGAAAGGAAGAAATCTGCAGCCAGGAATACTCTATCCAGCAAGACTATCATTCAGAATAGAAGGAGAAATAGAGTTTCTCAGACAAACAAAAGTTAAAAGAACTCATGACACCAAACCAGCCCTAGAAGAAATGTTAAAGGGGAATCTGAGTGGAAAGGAAAGACCATAAGTAAAAGTAAGAAGAGTAGGAAGCACAAAAGCAGTAAAAATAACTATATTTGTAAAAATCAGTCAAGGGACTCACAGAAAAAAAAAAAAAAGGATGTAAAGTATGACACTAGATACCTAAAATGTGGGAGGGAGAGGAGCGAAGAATGGGCTCAAACTTAAGTATCCATCAACTTAATATGGACTGTTATATGAAGATGATGTTATATACACATGTAATGGTAACCACAAATCAGTAATAGATATGCAAAAAATAAAGAGCAGGAAATCCAAGTATATCACTAAAGAAAGCCAACTTATCATGAGAGAAGAGAGCAAGAAAAGGAACAGAGAAGTACAAAAACAACCATAAAAAAGTGACAAAATCAAAATAAATACATACCTATAAATAATTACTTTCAATATAAATGGACTAAATGCTCCTATCAAAAGACACAGGGTGACAGAATGGATTAAAAAACAAGACCCATCTATATGCTGCCTACAAGAGACTCATTTCAGACTTACAGACACATGCAAATTGAAAGTAAGGGGATGGAGAAACATTTATCATCATACAAATGGATGTGAAAAGAAAGTCAGGGTAGCAATACTTAAAGCAAACAAAATAGACTAAAAAAAGACTGCAACAAGAGATAAAGAAAGACACTATGTAATCATAAAGGAGACAATCCAACAAGAAGATATAACAATTGTAAGTATTTATGTACCCAATATGGGAGCACCCAAATACATAAAACAGTTAATAACAAACATAAAGGAACTAATCAATAGCAATACAATAACAGTAGGGGACTCTAACACCCCACTTACATCAATAGACAGATCATCCAAACAGAAATCAACAAGAAAATAGGCTTTGAATGACCCACTGGACCAGATGGATTTAACAAATATATTCAGAATATTCCATCCCAAAACAGCAGAATACACATTTTTTTCAAGTGCACATGGAACATTCTCTAGAATAGATCACACATTAGGCCACAAAACAAGTCTCAATAAATTGAAAAAGATTGAAGTCATACCATGCATTTTTCTGATGATAATGCTATAAAACTAGAAATCAACCACAAGAAAAAAATCTGGAAAGACCACAAGTACATGGAGATTAAATAACATGCTACTAAACAATGAATGGGTCACAAAGAAATCAAAGAATAAAAAATTACATGGAGACAAATGAAAATGAAAACACAACAGTCCAAAACCTTTGGGATGCAACAAAAGAGGGTAGTTTATAGTAATATAGGCCTACCTCAAGAAGCAAGAAAAATCTCAAACAACTGAACCTTACATCTAGAGGACCTAGAAAAAGAACAAACAAAATCCAAAATCAGCAGGAAGGAAATAATAAAGATTAGACCAGAAATAAATGAGAAACTAAAAAAATAACAGATCAATAAAACCAGGAGCTGTTTCTTTGAAAAGATCAATAAAATTGATAAACCTCTAGCCAGACTGAGAGAGAGAGAGAAGACTTAAAATCAGAAATGAAAGAGGGGAAACAACAACAGATATCACAGAAATACAAACAATTGTAAGAGAATATTATAAAAAAATTTATGACAATAAATTGGACAACCTAGAAGAAATAGATGAATTTCTAGAAATGTATAATCTACCAAAACTGAAGCAGAATTCTGGAAATAGAAAATTTGGAGAGACTGATTATCATCAATGAAATTGAATCAATAAGCAAAAAACACCCAATAGACAACAGTCCAGGACCAGATGGCTACACAGTTGAATTCTACCAAACACTTAAAGAAGAGCTAATACCTATTCTTCTCAAACTCTTCCAAAACATACAAGAGGAAGGAAAGCTTCCAAATTCATTCTACGAGGCCAGCATTACCCTGATACAAAACCAGATAATAAAGATATCACCAAAAAAGAGAACTACAGGCTCATATCTGTGATGAACATAGATGCAAAAATCATCAACAAAATATTAGCAACCTGAATCCAACAATACATTAAAAAGAAAATCATTCACCATGATCAAATGGGATTTTTTCCCCCAGATGCAAGGATGGTTTAATATTCATGAATCCATCAACATGATACATCACATCAAGAGAAAGGATAAAAACCATATGATCATTTGAATAGATGCAGAAGAAGCGTTTGACAAACTACAACACCCACTCACGAAAAAAACCTTCAATAAAGTAGGTTTAGAGGGAACATACCTCAATATATTAAAGGCTTATATGAAAAACCCATAGCTAACATCATCCTTAATGGGGAAAAACTGAGAGCTTTCCCCTAAGGTCAGGAACAAGACATGGATGTTCACTCTTACCACTTTTATTCAACATAGTACTGGAAGTCCTAGCCACAGCAATCAGACAAGAAAAAGGAATAAAAGGCATCCAAATTGGTAAGGAAGAAGTAAAACTTTCACTATTTGCAGATAACATGACACTATATGTAGGAAACCTGAAAGACTCCACCAAATTACTAGAACTGAGAAATGAATTCACTAAGGTCACAGGATAAATACAAAATCAATGTACAGAAATCTGCTGCATTTCTATACACTAATAATGAAGCTGCAGAAGGAGAAATTGAGAAAACAGTCCCATTTACAATTGCACCAAAAATAATAAAATACCTAAGAATAAACTTAACCAAAGAGGTGAAAGACCTATACTCTGAAAACTGTAAAACATTGATGAAAGAAATGGAAAGACATTTCATACTCATGGATTGGAAGAACAGTTATTGTTAAAATGTCTCTACTACCCAAAGCAATCTACAGATTTAATGCAATCCCTACCAATAGCAATTTTCACAAAACTAGAACAAACAATCCTAAAATTTGTATGGAACCACAAAAGACCCCCAACAGCCAAAGCAATCTTCAAGAAGAAACAAAACTGGAGATATCACAATTCCAGACTTCAAGTTATATTACAAAGCTGTAGTAATCAAAACAGTATGGTACTGGCACAAAAATAGACCTATAGTTCAATAGAACAGAATAAAGAACCCAGAAATAAACCCATGATTATATGGCCAATTAATCTTCAACAAAGCAGGAAAGACTATCCAACGGGAAAAAGCCAGTGTCTTCAACAAATGGTGTTGGGAAAATGGGAGAGCTACATACAAAAGAATGAAACTGGACCATTCTCTTATACTATACACAAAAATAAACTCAAAATGGATCAAAGACCTAAATATGAGACTTGAAACCATAAAAATCCCAGAAGAGAGCTCATGCAGTAATTTCTCTGACATCAGCCATAACAACATCTTTCTAGATATGTCTCCTGAGGCAAGGGTAACAAAAGCAAAAATAAACTATTGGGACTACATCAAAATAAAAATCTTCTGTACAACAAAGGAAACAATCAACAAAACTAAAAGACAACCTACTGAATGGGAAAAGATATTTGTAAGTGACATTTCCAATAAAGGGTTAGTATCCAAAATATATGAAAAATTTACACAACTCAACACCAAAAAACCAAAGAATTAAAAAATGGGCAGAAGACATGAACAGATATTTCTCCAAAGAAAACATACAGATGGCCAACAGACACATGAAAACACACTGAACATCACTTATCATCAAGGAAATGCAAATCAAAACCATAATGAGGTATCACCTGTTAGAATGGCTAAAATCAAAAACTCAAGAAACAAGTGTTGGTGAGGATGTAGAGAAAAAGGAACCCCTGTGCAGTGTGGATGAGAATACAAACTGGTACAGACACCGTGTAAGACAGTACAGAGGTTCCTCAAAAAATTAAAAATAGAACTATCATATGATCCAATAATTGCACTCCTGGGTATTTACCCAAAGAATATAAAAACACTAATTTGAAGGGATAGACACATCCCTATGTTTTTTTATCTATCTATCTAATTATTCAGCCATAAAAAAGAATGAAATCTTACCATTTACAATAACATGGATGGATCTAGAGAGTACAATAAAGCAAAATAAGCCAGTCAGAGAAAAAGAAATACCATATGATTTCACTCATATGTGGGATTTAAGAAACAAATGAACAAAGAAAAAGTAGACAAACTAAAAAACAGACTCTTAACTATAGTGAACAAACAAATGGTTACTAGAGAGGAGGTGGGTGGCGGATGGGTGAAATAGGTGAAGGGAATTAAGAGTACACTTATGATGAGCACTGAGTACTGTATGGAATTGCTGAATCAACTATATTGTACACCTGGAACTAATATAACACTATGTCAACTACACTGGACTTAAAAAAAAAAAAGGAAAGGAAGGAGAAGGAGCAGCCTTCCCAACCCCACTCCCATGACAGGAGGGGGGCATGACTCAGCAGACACCTGGGGGTGAGGACAGCACCACCTGTGGCTCAGGGTTTGTTTGAGGTCCCAAGTCCCTTCAATCTGGAAGCAATGAACCGAGGTTTCATCTGTGGCCTTGTGTCCCTTCCTAGTGCCCAAAGGGCTTTCACCCAGACCTCAGGCTTGGAAAGAATCCTAACTATATAATGTGACAATTAGAAATGGAAAAACATACCGTAAGAAACTTTTTTTTTTTTTAAGATTTTATTTATTTATTTGACAGAGAGAGAGAGAGAGACACAGTGAGAGAGGGAACACAAGCAGGGGGAGTGGGAGAGGGAGAAGCAGGCCTCCCGCTGAGCAGGGAGCCCGACTCAGGGCTCGATCCCAGGACCCTGGGATCACGACCTGAGCCAAAGGCAGACGTCTAACGACTAAGCCACCCAGGTGCTCCACCATAAGAAACTCTTAACCATTGGAAACAAACTGAGGGTTGCTGGAGGGGGCCGCGGATAGGGTAACTGGGTGATGGGCATTAAGGTGGGTATGTGATGTAATGAGCCCTGGGTGTTATATACAACTGATGACAATGAATTTTACCTCTGAAACTAATAATACACTATATGTTAATTAATTGAATTTAAATAAAAAATACATTTTAAAAAATAGGAAAACAAATTTAAAAATATCCAAAAGGGTCTTGATTTAAGAGTCAGCCAGTACACCCGTACGGCCTTCCAGGGGTTAAAAGAGTGAAATATTTCTAATTGCGTTAGGAAATAGCTGCTTCCCTGGTAACAGTGTCACCTGCCATGTTGGCTCCTTTCCTAAGACCCTTCTCCCCCAACTCTTGCCCCATAAACCAACAACCATAAATAACCTGGCCCAGGAGAGGTTGTTGAGTGGGAGGAGTTAATGAGCTCAGGAACGGAGAGTCACTGAGATTCAGCAAGCTAAAGGGTGAGTGAAGGTTTTACTTCATTATGGTCCTAGAACCCACTTAGGACACTATATCTTGGGCTCCTATCCCACCAAATGTCAGTCGGGGCCCAATTCCATCATCTGGGCTCCCGCTCAGTCCTGCAGGAATGTGAGGCAGGCTAGAGAAACTGACTGTCCCTGAGATCAGAGGTGAAGGTAGAGGCAAGGGGAAACCCAGTGTACTTCTACGAAAACAATCCGTGTCCTCAGCACTCCTTGATCGATTTGAAAGGCTACTGGCTAGCAGCCAGCATTTATAACTTGTATATATCAATGACATCAAATTTTGTTTCTAGATTCAAAGTCACAAAATTATCCTACACCAGGAATTTTTTTTTAAATACATATGGCAAAAGATAAATAGAAAATACCAATTTCTCCAACACTAAATGCAACCTTAACATTCTCATAGCTGCACTCAATAAAGTCGATGTTTGGGTAACAATGTGTGTAGTTCCCGGACTGTTTACCTCAACATAGAACTGCAACAGCTGAGATACAACAATTCCAATTTCATATAGGAAATTTATTTTACATGCCATTGTACTGGGAATTTAGTCTGGAAAATTAGTACACATGTCAAAATCTTAAAAACAGATTTCTTCAGAGTCGCACGAAATTCCTAAAACTGCTTGCCATTTACGTCTATTTCACAAAGTTCCTCCTCTTTGAAAACACATGATGCTACTCTTAAATCTAGGCTCTCAACAGCTTATTACACTGTATTGGGTTCTACTTTATTCTGATTCCTTTCATTTCTTTGAACCACAAAACCTCCAGTTTAACTATCTGAAAGCATTCCATATTTGCTACCATAAACTTGTAACATGAACCTAAACTAAACGAAAAGCCGCTGGAAAGAACATGAGGGAGAAATCTAAGCACTACCTAGAAATAATCTCTGGGCACCAGATACATATTTGCTCACTTTTATTTTCTGACCGTAAACATCCTCACTTAACCA
This sequence comes from Callorhinus ursinus, assembly GCF_003265705.2. Lineage (NCBI taxonomy): Eukaryota > Metazoa > Chordata > Mammalia > Carnivora > Otariidae > Callorhinus > Callorhinus ursinus. The sequence goes on from NW_027397063.1 coordinate 72,079,368, forward strand.
AAGACAAGACATTAAAAACCATCTTATGCAAGCAGGACCTGTTTTAGCAGAACATTTGCTGAAAATTTCATGGTTTTCCTTTTCATTTTTAAAATAAAACTACTTGTGAAATGCTGAAACTTTCTTTTAAGTAGGTCTACTTACACAAGATTTAGCACCCGGCAGGACCTTAGTTTAATCTTAGATGGAAATTATTCCCACAATCTTTTTATATTCAAATATATTTTTAAAAAATTACTTACCCCACAGCAAGCTGAAATCTGGACAGACAGCATGAAACTACCAGCAGCCACCTATTTCCTCACAGACTAAACTTTGTTCCCTTCCTGACTGTTTCTGGATCAGGTTCACTGATACACATTTACTGCGGCCTTGGAAGCTACCACCCAGCGGGAGTGAGGTGGGAGGGTCTGTTAATTTAACTGCTGCTTGACCACCTGGCTTAGTCGTTAAGCGTTTGCCTTCGGCTCGGGTCATGATCCCAGAGTCCTGGGATCGAGCCCCACATCGGGGTCCCTGCTTGGCGGGAAGCCTGCTTCTCCCTCTCCCACTCCCCCTGCTTGTGTTCCCTCTCTCACAGTGTCTCTCTCTGTCAAATAAATACATAAAATCTTAAAAAAAAAAAAACCAAAAACTCATCATCTCTGATGGCTTTGGTTTCAGAGGACATTTCTTTACCATATGTACCTGGGGAAGAAAAACTAATATAGTCGTCCTCTGAGCTTCAAAAACCGTGCTTTCTCCCTTTCATAAAAGTTTGTTCTACTCCTCAGAACCTATACATTGTGCAGTCATGGCAAAAAGAGGCCAGAAAGTCACTTCTCTACCACAGTCCCTGTCACCTCCACTCTCCCTCTTTTACCAGGTAGGGGAATAACACCGAGTTCTTGTTAAACTTAGTTCTCTTCTGACATTGAAACCACCTGCTTCCCTAAGAATAAAGTGAGAACTTGGATTCCAAAATCTGTTCTTTGCAAGATAAAATGTTATGCTGCTTCATCCCCTTCCACATCCCTAAGCTTCTTTCCCTTCTGAGCTACTATATTTCTGTAATTTGTAGCATTAGCCGTTGAAGCAGAAACCATTTATTATGCACTTACTGCACTAATCACTTTATAAACATTATCTCATTCTCTCCTAGGCAACATATTTGGGGATTATCTTCAATTCTTCTTAATCTTCTTCTCTATCCAATTAGCCCCTTCACTATCCTGGTGATCCTCTGCAATAAGAACAGTGGTGGGCAGGATAATGGTCCCCCACAAAGATGTCCATTTTCTCATCACCAGAATCTGTGAATATGTTACTTTACACGGCAAATGGGACTTAGTCAATGCGGTTAAGGTTAAAGACTTTGAGATGGGGAGATTATCCAGATGGGACCAATCTTTTCACATGAGCCTTTCCCAGCTGTGGCCAGAGAGAAGCAATGTGAGGACTGGACTTGCTTCTGCTGGTTCTGAAGGGGGAGGTAGGGGGCCGCTAGAAGTAGGAAAAGGCAGGAAAACAGACTCTCTTCTAGAGCCTCCAGAAAGGGATACAGCCTTGATGATACCTTGGTTTTCGCCTATTGAGATCTGTGTCGATTTCCGACCTCAGAACTGTAAGGTGATGAAAGTACATTGTTTTGTTCTTTTAGTCTGCTAAGTTTGTGATAATTTGTTATGACAGCAATAGAAAAATAATACAGGTACTTTAATTTCAAAATTAATTTCCTTTGAAAATATAATACCTAGAACTGAATACTACACTCCAAATGAGTTCTGATGAAGAAAAAAAATTGTGGGACTATTAAATTCCTTAATCTGATGCTATAATTTTTAAAAATTAATAAAGGCAACTGAAGATTTCAATTGTAACACATATTCTTAAGTTGGTGGACTTTTTGTCACACAAACTTCATCAAGCCAGCTGCCTGACTCTACCCTCATTTTCTTTCAACTAATTTTGGAGATGAAATGCAGAGCTTTATATTCACTTCATTTGAAGAATTTCTCCTTATTGGTTTTAGCCCATCCTTCCAAACTATTAAGATAATGTTGAATCATGCCTCTGTACTGTCATAGTAAGTATCCTTATGAAGCCTAACTTCATTTATTTAATTCCCATGTATTCATCAAATTATTAGTAAATAAATATTGAGCAGCAAGATCGAAGACAGAGTTCTGAAATGGAGAACAGTTTTGTTATTAGATACTTTCAGTTTGACATTGATCCATGAATCAAAACTCTTTAGTTACACAAGTTTGATCAGCTACAAAACCACTTACTCTCCTAAACTTACTTTTTAAAAATTTCTCAAACATATCAAGAGAATAAAATGACTTAATAAAGATGTGTCCACAGCGTACTAGGACTCTACTGGAAAAGGAGATGTGGTTAGTTTGATATGAGCAAGGTTTTTTTTTTTTTGGTAGTTCGGTGTTGTCTCTTAATGATTAACATTTCTGTTTTTAAGAGTTTACAAACTATCAGTTAATTATTGTTTCCAGAAGTCTACCTGAAGTTAAAAGAAAGTTTATCCAATTGAGGGAAGTGACAACTTCTGTCTCAGAAGGCGAGACGTAAGTGGAGGGGAAAAAGGAGGAACACGACGAAAGAAGGTGTGGTGGAAGGAATGAGCATAGTGTGCCCTTGGGAGGGTATAAAAACTAGACTGGTCGGAGCGGTAGTGGTTATGGAGAGTAGTGTGAACTGGGGTTGAAACATATGATGTAAAGTCTTAAAAAGGGGACTAGGCCTGCAACTTAATATATCACAAAAATAGAATTAAAAGATCTTAAAGCAAGAAAGTAAAATGAGTACTTTAATACCCTAACTGAAAAATGGGCAAACTATATGGAAGTTCACAGGAGAAAACGTAACTGGCTCTTAAATATATGTAAAGATACTCCACCTTATTATAAGACAAATGCAAATTCAGAGCGCCTGGGTGGCTCAGTCGGTTAAGCGTCTGCCTTCGGCTCAGGTCATGATCCCAGGGTCCTGGGATGAGCCGGCATCGGGCTCCCTGCTCAGCGGAGAGCCTGCTTCGCTCTCTCCCACTCCCCCTGCTTGTGTTCCCTCTCTCGCTGTGTCTTCCTCTGTCAAATAAATAAATAAAATCTTAAAAAAAAAAGACAAATGCAAATTCAAAGTACAATGACATAATTTTAAGCTATACTTTAACCCATCAAATTGCAAACTTCAAAGTCTATTAAGATTGTGGTGAGGCTATGGGTAAATAATGGAAGATAAAATGGTGGGAACTCTCTAAAATGCAAACTGGCCATCAAATTATGAGTGCATATACCCTTTCACCCAGCAATAACTAAAAACATACACATGTAAAATGACATATATTCATGGATATTCACTATAGCACTGTTCGCAAAAGTAAAAGATGTCAATCGGTAGGGAACTGGCAAATCAAATTGCAGAACAGATATCCAATAGGATCCTGAAATTTTTAAAAAAGGCAACTTTGGTTACTGATAAAAAGTGATGAAACTATACCAAGTTAAAAAAAGATAGCAGTATATTTAGAATGTGACTATTTGTGTATGTTTGAAAGTGAGTGTGAGTGTGTGTGTGTGTGTGTGTGTGTGTACTCAGAGAATCTCTTAGGAAGAATATCCAAGAAGCCAGAAACAGTGGGTTGTCTTTAGGGAAGAGACAGGATAGTTACGGTTCAGAGGTAGGAAGGAAACTTCTATATCCTTTTGTCCTTTTTGAATTCTTGCCAAAGTTGGTATTAACTATTTAAAAATTTAATAGATGTGCTAAATAGCAATGTTGCATCCTGGAATAGAAACAGTACAGTAGTAAAAAATCTGGTGAAAACTTAAAGTCTGGATTTTAGTTAATAGTCATGCACCGATGTTAATTTCTTAATTTTGACAAATGAGCCATAGTTATGAAAGATGTTAACATCAAGAGAAACCGGGTGAAGGTACTATTTTTGCAGCTTTTTACAAACCTAAAAGTATCTCAAAAATAAAAATGTATTAGAACAAGAAATAAACTGGGGTGTCTGGCGGGGGGGGGGCTCAGTTGGTTAAGTGTCTGCTTTCAGCTCAGGTCATGATCCCGGAGTCCTGGGATCAAGCCCTGAGGTAGGCTCCCTGCTCAGCGGGGAGCCTGCTTCTCCCTCTCCCTCTCCCTCTGCCCCTCCCTTCAGCTTAATTACATGCTTGGATGGAAGTCACAGTGTTAATTATACTCAAATGCTTAATCAATACTCCTTGAGAATGATGAATACATGCCATACTAAGAACCAACCACCACCACCATTCATGCATACATATATATACATCTATATAATTTATGTGTATATATGTGTGTGGTACACACACACATACTATAAACATAGGCGTTAATGCAAGACTTGGTGACTGTGCTTCTAATTTATATAAGAACAACTAAAATCCTGCCTTACGTGTAGTACACAGTATACCAGGAGAAGGGAAGTACAGTTTTCACATATAATTCTCTGCCAAGTAAATTAAAATGTTACTTTGGCATTAGGTCATCATATACCAGGCTAAGCATAAATTTGAAAGCTTTCCTCTGATATTTTCCATCGACTCTTAAACAGCTTCAGTGTATAGGCCACAAGGCAATACTTCCCACCAAGTAAAGATTTTTTTACTACCTTTTGTGTGAGAAAGCCATTAGAGTGGTAACAGTGTAGTAATATACAGGAGCTTCTTGAAAATGTCATGGAAAAACTATGTGGGCTTGGTGATTTTTGTAAAATCAATTGTCCAGTCTAATGGTACCTGAATGGAGAAATTATCGTTTATTATCTTAATCAATTCTGATACTTAGACATTTTTACTGTTTAAAGGAAAATCAATTTTAAGAACAGTCAAAACAAACCAGCTTCTTTTATAAATGTTTGGGTTTTTAAACTACAAGTTATGTAACAGCTCTCATAGTGCATCTTGTATACATTGTCTCAAGGCTAAGAAATAAAAAGCTAATGCAACACTAAACCTGGAAGACAGAATTACAGCTCTCACAAGTATTTCAGCTCAGGCTGTTGGCTTTCATGATTAATAACAACTACGGGGGCATGTTATCACTTCTCAACATCATCCATGGCCTGTAACTCTCTGCTGTCACACTGTAAAGGAATTTTGACTTTATCATATTTTGAGAAAGCAAATCTGAATTGATATCCTAAGGTATAATAAATTATTTGCTTCTCCTACTTGACCTTTCTAATCATGAGATTGGTTGAATTCTCAAGGATTCCCTTTCCATCTTAAATATATATTCATGGAATGTGAATTGATACAAGCACTTTGAATGTCAGGTGAATGGAATTATTAACACCACCATGCAATTTGGTATTACCTAGAAGAGTTGAAACAGGTCTCTACAACCAGCGATTCAACTCCCAGGCACACACCCTAGCAGAGCTTCTCAACTGCTCTGCTATGGTGCCCTGCTACTCAATGAATAGGTTACAGGTGTGCCCAGATACAGATCTCCTCAGCTCTCCAACCAAGCAGAAGCTTCCAGGCCAGAGGTACAGCTTCATTCTTTTAATGCAGTATATGGAACATATATTTTCTATCACTTTCTATGTGTGCCATGACAGGGAAAAGGTTGAGAAACATTGACAGAGAAGCTCTTGCGCATGTGTAGCAGATATAGATACAGGAATATACGTATATATAGGAGCAATATTTGTAGTACTGAAAAACGGGAACATCTCAAATGTCTACCGATCAATGCATCTGCTAGTAAGTTCTGGAATACTTATACAATGCAATATTATACAGCAGTGAAAACTAATGAGCAATAGCTATATGCATTGACATAGATAAATCTAAGTGTCTGAGGCCGATTAGAAAAAAAAACAGTAAGGCCCAGAAAAATACATATGATATGATTCCATTTTTATAAAGTTCAAAAACACATAAAACTAACCAATACTCGCAGTATATGATAAAAAAAAAAACACTGACAAAAGTAAGAAAATTATTAACAAAAAATTCAGAACTTTAGTTACCTCTGAGGAAGCAAGAGAAGTTTAACCATCTGAGCCACCCAGGCGCCCCAAGCAAGAGAAGTTTGGGAGAAGAGAGGAGTATATAGGAGATATTAAAGGTAAAGATAATAGTGCTTTTTAAAAACTACGCCACAGGGAAACAAATGTTTTCCATATAGTTATTCCACAAGCTTTACAGATATTTCCTAGGCATTTTGTATCTACTCAATATTTAATAAGCCTCTTTTAGAGAAGTTCTGCTTTGTCCAAAAGTAGTGAATGCATCTGCCTTCCCTGCAACAGTGTGAGGGACATGGAATAATTGGGACAGAAAGCAGGAAATTATGCAGGATGTTGTAGGTCAGACACCGAACGTTTCACAAAGGCCCTACAGACTCACGCGTGAGTGCAACAACAAAAGATTTGAAAGCTACACAATAATTAAAACTAAATTTAATATGCTGTCATTTTATGAGGTACCACATATGCAAATTTTAACATTAACTAAAATATGGATTTAAAGAATTGGGACCGAATTAACTGCCAGCCTATGGATGAATAACTCCTCTTGCAATTTTCTAAACAGTTCAATGTTTCATTGTGTATTTAGAACACACAAAAGACATTTACAGAATGACAATACTTTAATTCATCATGTATATCCAGCAATGTTTGCTTAGTCAAATGCCTGTCTGTTTGTCAATGTCATTTCAGGGCAAGTTTATAAAGCTTCAAGAGCAAGAACTGGGTCTGTTTCGATTGATAGGACTACCAAGGAAAGTACAATGAAAACATTTTAAGAATTCCTGCCTGTCCTCTCTCTCCTTGTATTTTAAGGGCTAGACAGTGGAAAGCCATTTTTGTAAGCATTGGATATTTTGTCAGTGCAGAAAAGCTATAATAGATCACAAAGATATCAACTTAACCTCTAAATTAATTTTATTACTTTTGATTTGAAATATGAAAGAAGTCCAGTTTGAGCTCTCCCTTGAAAGAAAGAAAGGAAAAACCACCTAGCAGCAAATAGGTTAATGTTTACACAAAGGCAAATTTTTTCCCTTTTTTTTTTTTTTTTTTTTTTAAGTTTGAATGGGTGAATGGCCTTGCTGGAATTCCCCGTCAGTTCCCTAGTATCTATCTGGAAGTTTCAAACAGAAACTACTTTCACATGATACACTGGAAAGGTATGCCAAGTGGTATCTGTCTCTGCACCTTGAACCTGGGTGTTTTATATAACAGATGAATCAATAAACTTTACACAAAATGAAAGGCTTCTTTTTCCCCTTAGGCCATTTAAGAAAAAAAGCCATTTAAACATATTTGGCATTATATATTTATAGGGTCAATTATACACGGAAAACCTTCACATATTTACCCAATTCAAGAAATGTGCCCTTGATACAGCTTCAGGCTTTCAAAGACAGGTCAATTTTTAAGTATGTCCAACACTGAATATATCAGGCTGAAGTGAGAATCTGAGCCAAGAATTAATTCCTATAAACTCATACACATTAGTTATACAAATAGCATAACTACCTTAAAATCTAGATAATATAAAGCATTTTTATTTTTGCTTTATTTTGGAATTTTTAATTTTCATTTTTTTAAAGATTATGTTTATTTATTTGACAGAGATACAGCGAGAGAGGGAACACAAGCAGGGGGAGTGGGAGAGGGAGAAGCAGGCTTCCCGCCGAGCAGGGAGCCCGATGTGGGGCTCGATCCCAGGACCCTGGGATCATGACCTGAGCCAAAAGCAGGCACTTAACAACTGAGCCACCTAGGCGGCCCCATTTTGGAATTTCACTGAGAGGGAGTTCTCTCAGATGTATTGTGAAAGGCTTATGGGGAAACCTGTCTTTTCCAGTGTGTGGCGATTACAAAACTAACTCGAAACCACCAAAAATCAATAGAGTCATAAGCAATAGTGGGGATGATTTAGAACAGAAACAAAAGATGTGCCAACAAAAAAATTTCCCCACACACCTTAGTTTCACCCTTGGCTCTTCTTTCCCTCAATTTTAGAAGATGGAAGTACAATTATGTTGCCTGGGATTTTAGCCCAGTCATCTATCCTGCTCTCAAAAGCTGGCTCAGGACAGATAAAATATGAAACATTTCAAAACCTGAGTTTCTCCAGAATTGATCAGTGTCTCAGAAGTTGAGATGAAGGGTAGAGTGAATATGGAAAGACTATATCATGGCAAGTTCAGCAGAGGAGGTATTGCATTTGAACACTGTCCCTAGACTATCTCTATACCATTTTATAATAGTGCCTGGAATCATCTCAATAATACAGGTTTTTAAAAGAAATTAAAAAAAATTGTTTTAATTAAAAAAGAATATTCGTAAAAGCAATGGCATCTTGGGGGAGGGAGGGGATTTCAAGAACACCTTTTATGACTTTTAATATATTTTGGCTCAAATATATTTATAACCAAAAAACTCCTAATATAGTTATTTTCATTTTGCAAAATAAAAATATAAGCCATTCAATGCAAAGATTTTTATGTGATGTTATTTATCAAACAGTAAACTTTTTTTAAATTTTTATTTATTTATTTCACAGAGAGAGACACAGCGAGAGATAGGGAACACAAGCAGGGGGAGTGGGAGAGGGAGAAGCAGGCTTCCCGCCGAGCAGGGAGCCCGATGCGGTACTTGATCCCAAGACTCTGGGATCATGACCTGAGCCAAGGCAGACACTTAATGACTGAGCCACCCAGGCGCCCCTCAAACAGTAAACTCTTAAATGCAAAAACAAGAAGTATTTTGGCTTCTAGGATACAACTTCATTTTCACAAATAAGGGAAAATATATTCAGTGCCTCTTTTGTTGTTGTTCAGGGCTTTCTCTTCTTGACCTCCTTCATCTTAATGATTCCACATTGATGTCTTCTACTCAGACCTCTCTTTTCTCTTCTATGGTTAGTTTTGAAATTTCTTAAGCAACAGCACAGTAATAGCTAATATATATATTAAGCCAGACATTGTTCTGAACACTTTACCTAATCAATTTAATCCTCACAACAACCCTGGGAGATACTCCCAGTTTAAAAATATGCTGTCATCCCCACTTTACTGATTAAGACCTGGAAGCAGAGGTGGTTAATATTCTGTTTGCAACAGGGCACAGTCACAAAATTTATGTTTTAATTAAATAATTTGTTTTTCTTTTCCTTTCTTTCTTTTTTTTAAATGTTTATTTTTATTTTTTTTTAAAGATTTGATTTATTTATTCATGAGAGACAGACAGACAGAGAGAGAGGCAGAGGGAGAAGCAGGCTCCCAAGGAGCAGGGAGCCCGATGCGGGACCCGATCCCAGGACCCTGGGATCATGACCTGAGCCGAAGGCAGATGCTTAACCATCTGAGCCACCCAGGCGCCCTCCTTTCTTTTTTAAAAAAATTTCTTTAGGAAGTATTCCCAGAGGAATGATACATGCAGAAAAGGTATATGTGATTTTGTTATTTTCATTATGTATCTCCATGTTTTTTTCCAAGATTTTCATAAGATAGTGATTCTCTCAACTTATTGTCTCTGGACCAGCAGCATCACCATTACATGGGAACTTGTTAGAAATGCAAATTATCAGGTCCCACCCAGACCTACTGAATCAGAAACTCTAGGGTAAGGCCTAGCAGTATGTGTTTTTGTTTAAACACGAACACACACACACACACACACACACACACACACACACACACACCTGCATTTTGTTAAATTACTCCTGGGGTGATTCTGATGGGTGTTGAAATTTGAGAACCATTGTTCTAATGCGTAATGTAGCCATCAGTTATGAAAAAGATCCCACTTGGCCACATATTTCATATATTGAGGTATAACGGCATGTTTTTTTACTAATTTTATTGTATCTCTTGGAAAGGGGCACTCATTTGCATTCATTCCACACTTATTAAGTACCTACTATGTGCTTGAGAATGAGTGCATGAAGAACTAACAATCTCGTTGGACAAGCAAAAATTTAATAATTACAATTCCAGGTAGTAATTCATTGATAGAGATGCAGAGGATGCTGAGGGGAAGTAAACCGTAGTAGATTAGGGACTGTGTCTTGATCTCTTAGGAATTACTGCACTCTACTGCACCGTCTGAGAAACATTATTTTATGCCAGTATATACTAGCCCCTATAACCCAGGGACCCATGCCCCAAACAGGGGCATTACCATAGCAGCACTCCCTGTCATACAGTGATTAACAAACTCAGTAAGGTAATTCCTCCATGGTTAGAATCCACAGTCTGTGTAGAGAAAGAAGCCAGTCTCTGGAGCTTCCTAAGAGTCTAAGGAGCTTTCCTATTCTAGGCCACAGGTAACTTGACAATAATTCACCCTTTTCCCACCACTGTCTTGTGTTTTTCATGATTCTATTGGATATTTTCCAAAATATAAAATTTTCAAACAGCTTCTGTACCCTTCTAAGTTCCCATTCTCTTCAATAATACCTTAATCACTATTCTGAATCTGAGTGTTTATCATCCCCCCCAAAAGAACTATTTTTCATCTTTATCATGATGTATAAGATGCTTTTGAAACCTTTTTTTTTTACAGAGAGTGCATGTGTGCATGGGCCGCACGTGTGGTGGGGGGCGGGGCAGAGGGAGAGAGAATCCTAAGCAGGCTTCACACTCAGTGCAGAGCCGCAGTGGGGCTTGATCTCATGACCCTGAGATCATGACCTTAGTGGAAATCAAGAGTCAGATGCTTAACCGACTGAGCCACCCAGGCACCCCTGAAACTTATTTTACTCAGCATTCTTTTTTGAGATTGACCCATGTTGAGGGAAGAAGCTCTACAATGCATTGGTGAATTTATGCCAATGAATGAATAGTCCAACCAAGTTCTTTCATCCATTTTCCTCTTAATAGATGTTTAGGCTATTTCCTTTTTTTTTCTTTTAAAATAGTGATGTAATGAACGTTTTAATAGAATTACTGCAGCAAGTATGAAGGGACACCGCATTAAAAAAAAAAAAGCACATCTGAATTTTCTCCTTCCCCTTTTGTATAGTTTACATTTCTCTGCTAAAATTCTTCACCTGTTCATGCAAATATCCCACCTTTTCCACTAGATTCTTTAACATATTAATCATAATTAAAGTTCCTGCCTGAGAATTCCAACATGAGTCATCTCTCAGTCTGGGTCTGTTCATTGCTTTGTAACTTAAAAATGGGTGGTTGTTTTTTTCACATAGTTTAAAAATTTTTGAATGCCACACATTGCCTATAGAATTATCATACGAACTGGGTAAAAGAATAGTAACTCTTGGAAATGTGCATGCCTATTTTTCCGTCCTGCAAGCAGGTAAATTGAAATTCCAAAGAGAAATAATCTAGTCAGTAGTCGAGCTGGTTTTACTGTTGCTATAGTTCTCTTCTGGGCATCTTCCTCCAGCAGTGAGCAACTGCTACTTTGTGCTTCGTGTGGAACCTAGGATACTTGGTTTTACTCAGTATTCTTGCTCCATACTCAGCTCTCAGAAGCCACTGCATGTCTATGCCACAGACGGGGTTCTTCCCCTGCATCCTTGCCCCTCCCAAAGAGGCAGACTGCTGTTGTTTGTTACTCAGTGTTAAGTGTCTTGGTTCTCTTGGTCCAGCCTCAATCTTAGGCAGGACCCTATAATCCTATGCCTTGGGTATGGGGCTTTCTACACCCCCCCCCAACTCTGCATGGCAGTGAAACTTAGCCTTGTATCTATAAGAGAGTACTGCAAAAAACCCTCCAACACCCCAGGTCCCACACTAACCACAAGGTAGCAACAGCTACTGGTGAAGAGTTTCCTACACCTCCCCAGCACAGAGAGCTTTTGCTTCTCAGAAGCAATGAATCTTTGCCTGGACCCTGAAAAAGGAAGAGTTTCCTGTCCCTCCCCCAGTGGCTTAAGATTTTTGCTTCATATGAGATAATCACTGGTAAAGTGGACAGGGTTTTTATTTATTTGTTTGTTTTAAAGATTTATTTATTTATTTTAGAAAGGGGAAAGGGGAGAGAGAGTCAGTACGCAGACTCCATGCTGAGCACCGAGCCCCAAGCAGGGCTCAATCTCACAACCCTGAGATCACGACCTGAGCCAAAACCAAGAGTCAGACACTCAACTGACTGCACCACCCAGGTACCCCGGGTAGGTTTTTTAAACTATGTGTCCTACAGGGTGGCTCTCTCTGATCTCTTATCTTGCCCTCAAATCTTTTATGAGCACTGATAGAGGCTGCTGTAGGTGCAACTGTGTTCCCCTCAAAAGATAAATTGAAGTCCTAATTCCTGGTATCTGTGAATATGACTTCATTTGGAAATAGGCTCTTTGCAGATGTAATCAAGTTAAGATGAGGTCATACTGGAATAGGGTGGGCCCTAATCCAACATGACTAGAATCCTAATTAGAAGAGAAAACATGGAAGCCCCAGGCCTCATTTCCCCATAGAGGGTCAGCAAGATGGCTGAATAGGAAACCCCAGATCTAGTTCCCCCAGACAGACCCTAACTTACAAACAATATATGGTCTAAAAAGCCTGTATGTGGCCTTCAAAAATCAATTAAGAAGCTGTACTATCTCAGGAAAGCTCAAAGCCAAGAGCAGCCACATTAAATGGGTAAGATTTCATTTTACCTGTTAAGAGTCCTTCCCCCAAGCTGACACATTGAAGCGTGATCAGGAGTAAGCACCCAACTCAAAGCTTCTCCATCAGGATAAGAGTAGAATGTTTGTTCAATGTTCCAGATATTTGGGGGACTGCCTGAAAGACTGATTTCTGTCTCATTTGACTTGGCATGCTAAGGAAAGTAGGCATACTTTGGATGCCTGCGGGTGGCTGAGTACAGGGGAGCACAGAGGCAAGCTGCAGCACCAGAAAACCTGCAATATCAGTGACGAACACCAGAGGGAGCAAGAGATGACCAACTCCTATAAAAACAACTGGAGAACTCTGATTGGGAAGGTACATACACAAGCCCAGAGAAAGTGCATGTCCATACTAGGTTTGAGAAGTCCTCAGAATCTTTAGTAAGGCTAACTACTGAAGGTCCTCCCCTGTATGAAGTCAGTCCACAGAACTGAGAGAGGTGGTTGTTTTTCCAAATGTACAAATCTGAGCAAAATAAGTAAGGAAGGCATATGAAGAAACAGGGAAACATGGCCCAGTCAAGGGAACAAAATAAATCTCCAGAAACTGACCCTAAAGGAAAGGAAGTGCATGAATTACCTGACAAAAAAATGCAAAATAATCATCTTAAAGATGCTCAACGTGCTATAAGAGAGCACAGACAACTAAAGGAAATTAGGAAAATGGTTCATGAACAAAACAAGAATATCAACAAAGACAGAAAGTATAGAAAAGAACCAAACAGAAATTCTAGAGCTGAAGAAAACAAATGGGAAAATTTACAAATATGTGGAAATTAAACAACATACTCATAACCAGGGGTCAAAGAAAAAAAAAATCACATGAGAAATTAGAAAATATTTTGGGACAAATGAAAACAGAAACACAACATACCAAAATTTATGGGATGCAGCAAAAGCAGTACTAATAATGAAGTTTATAGCAGTAAATGCCCTCATTAAAAAAGAAGAAAGATCTTGGGTGCCTGGGTGACTCTTGATCTCAGCTCAGGTCTTGATCTCAGGGTTGTGAGTTCAAGCCCTGCATTGGGCTCCACGCTGGGTGTAGAGCCTACAGAAGGAAGGAAGGAAGAAAGGAAGGAAGGAAGGAAAGAAGGAAGGAAAGAAGGAAAGGAGGGAGGATGAAGGAGGGAGGGAGGAAGGAGAGAGGAAGGAAGAAGAAAAGAAGGAAGGAAGATCTCAAATCAATAACTTAACTTTACACCTCAAAGAACTAGAATAAGAACAAACTAAACCCAGTTAGCAGAAGGAAGTGAAACAATAAAAATTAGTGCAGTAATAGAGAACAGAAAAATTCTAAAAATCACTGAACCTAAGAGCTGACTTTTTGAAAAGATCAACAAAATTGACAAGTCTTAGCTAAACAAAGAAAAAAGAGAAGACTCAAATAACAAAAATCCAAAATGAAAGAGGAGACACCACAACTGACACCACAAAAATAAAAAAAAAAATCAAGAGTACGATTAACAATTATACACCAACAAATTGGATCATCTGTCCCTGTGCTTTAATAAAACCACCAATTTGCACCAAAAAAGAAAAAAAAGAAATGGATAAATTTCTAGAAACATTTAACTTATCAAGACTGAATCTTGAAGAAATAGAAAATCTAAACAGCCCTGTAATTAGTAAGGACATTAAATCAGTAATCATAAACTTCCCAACAGAGAAAAACCCAGGACAAGATGGCTTCCCTGAAGAATTCCACCAAACATTTAAAGAATTAACATCAATCTTGAAACTCTTCCAAAAAATTGCAGACTCATGAAGCCAGCATTCCCCTAATACTAAAATGAGACAAAGATACCACAAGAAAACCACATACCAATACCTCTGATGAATACTGATGCAAAAAACCTCAACAAAATATTTTGCTGTTACTGAGATGGAAAACCTAAAAAGAAGTTTGATGGGAAGGAAGATTAGGAGTTCAATTTTGAACATGCTGAGTTTGAGATGAATATTAGGCATACAAATGGAAATGTTAAGTTGGCAGTTGAATGTACAAGTCTGGTGGTCAGAGGAGAGGCCTAAGCTGGAGATAAAGATTTTCAAGTAAAGATGGTGTTAAAGCCTTGAGAGTAGTAAGATCAAGAGAAATGAGTCTAGGTAGAAAAAAAGATAAGGTCTTAGGATTGAGCTCTAGGCACTCCAGTGTTTCAAGGTCAAGAAAATGAGGGGAAACCAACAGAGAAGACTAAAAGGAATAGTCAGAGGAGGAGGAAAGCCCAAAGGGTGTGATATACTGGAGACCAAATATATAATGTTTATTTCCAGAAAAGTGAAGTGATTATCTATGTCAATACTGTACAAATTATTTAATGACAACACATTCAATTTAGTACATATGTACCAATTTTGGAATAATTTTAACATCTATCTTCACCAAGGAATATTGGATAAAAATTTTATTGATAATCAGGACTTATTTACCTTAAAGTATATCAAATACTGTTCTAGAATATATTATACATGTGTATATATGTTTTAAATTTATTTTTAAATCTAGAAGAGCATTTCCTGAAACACAATTCCAAGGGTTATTAAGATTTTCTGGGCAAAAAAGGGTTCTGGTCACGCATAAGTTTGGAAAATACTAATTTGCATTATAAATTTTATGGGGCACTTGGGTGGCTCACTCAGTCATTAGGCGTCTGCCTTCAGCTCGGGTCATGATCCCATGGTCCTGGGATCAAGCCCCACACTGAGTCCCACATCAGGCTCCCTGCTTGGCAGGAAGCCTGCTTCTCCCTCTCCCACTCCCCCTGCTTGAGTTCCCTCTCTCGCTGTCTATCAAATAAATAAATAAATATTCAGAAAAACACAACATTTTCCAAACATGTCAATTCTGAACCCTTTTGGGTTACAGAGTCTCTTTTAGCTGTGTCAGGCACTCTGACTAACATCATTTGAGAAATACTGAGTCAAAAGTGTGGACATATTCTTTGTCCTCACTGTAAGCAAAATTTGTGTCAGGAAAGAAGTTGGAGGATATTTTCTTTCTGCCACTTCAACACTTACTGAAAACAAGATCTTTCTGCTTCTATACCATTGCATGCTAGAAGATATGATGACCTTTGCATTATTTTTACACTGATGGTTCTGTCCTCGGGTTTTCTGTTACTCATCAAATGTCAAAATGGAAAGATACTTGATTTCTTTAAAAATGAATCTAAAGTTCCAGCAAATAAATATGTAAAGTACATTCAGTTAATATGTTTTTGTTAGAACAATGTAGATTTATAGATTAACTATAACCCAATATGATCATTTGTCAGCCACGTGTTCTACATAATGCTTTTAGTAAAAATCAATTTTCCTTTACAAGAATTATCCATTGTAATGGTTCTGTGGTATTATTATGTCTCCTCATATTCTTTCTTTGATATATGTAGAACATAAATGATTTTTTAAAAAAACTACACATTTTCATTATTTCTCTGAAAGTCTAATGTTGTTTAGATCTCCTCTTTCAATCCTAAAAAATAGGGCAGGACAGAAGATTTTACCTCAAAAAGGACTGTTTATCTCCGGATCAGAGATAGAAAGGAGAAAGGTAAAAAAGAAGGAAAAGTCAAAGAAGAGCATACTTTGCCAGTGGAATCCCATCTAGCTAAACAGTCTCATCTTTGGCTTCAAAATACCAGCTCTTAAAGTCCTATAGTTAACTGCAAGGCCTGCAGTCCACGCCCACCCATCTCCCCTGCTTTCTCTCTGACTTGCAGAGAGCTCCACAATTCTGACTCAGTTTTAAATGACAAAGAAGACAAAATAGAATTAGGAAAGCATACATCTCATGAGCACAAAGGCATGTACTGTATAATGTCCCATTTAACCTCACACACACACACACACACACACACGATAGCTCTCATTTTGGTTACCGTATTGGTGAGATTTCTTGAAGTCTAATTCACCTGCTTTACTCCCAATCCTTCACCCCAATTCAGTTACTGATTCTGTAAAATTCTTTTTCTTCCAGCTTTATTGAGATATAATTGAATATAACCTTGCACTGGTTAAAGTGTAT
Organism: Callorhinus ursinus; assembly: GCF_003265705.2. Taxonomy (NCBI): domain Eukaryota; kingdom Metazoa; phylum Chordata; class Mammalia; order Carnivora; family Otariidae; genus Callorhinus; species Callorhinus ursinus. Next base: position 72,096,021 of record NW_027397063.1, read on the forward strand.
GATGTAATGATTTGATCTATGTATATACTGCAGGATGAAAACTTTTTTTTTTAAGATTTTATTTATTTATTTGAGAGAGAGAATGAGAGAGAGAGAGCACATAAGGGGGGGTGTCAGAGGGAGAAGCAGACTCCCCGCTGAACAGGGAGCCTGATGAGGGACTTGATCCTGGGACTCCAGGATCATGACCTGAGCCGAAGGCAGTCGCTTAACCAATTGAACCACCCAGGTGCCCTGAAAACTCTATTTCTAAGTTGCCAATTCTCTACCTCAAAAAGGAGGTCACAACCACTGGAATCTCATATTATCTCGTGATTAGAGTCAGAGAAACTAGAGTAATGAATGTTCTGGTTGGCATCTTTGACAGTGGACTTTCAAAAATATTCCATTACTAAGTTTAAATCAACCTTGGAAATGTCCTGTACACAATGTAAGTGGTGGCTGGTAGCCATGACTGTCATCTCTCAAGATGTAGCAGAGGCTTTATTACGGATAGACTATTCATGTTTTATACCAATAGAGAATTTCCTTATACAGATAGCAAGTTCTTTCTAGAAGAGTCATTTCATGACTTCCTATAGTTAAATCGAACAGGTTTTCTGCATTTCTGTGCAAGACTCAAATGTCTGTGTCATAGAACAAAGTTCATGATTCTGGTCCAGTGACCATTTCTGAGCAAGTTAATTCTTTAATGATTCAAATTTACAACCTGCCTTTAACCACTATGGAAGATACTCTATGTCTTAATTTTACTCAGTTTAATGTTACTGTACATTCTCTTTCTTTTGTTCTTGTCATGTCTTCATCTGATTGTACCGTATGCAGTTTTAGAAGCCACTTCAAATATTTTTTAGAACATGGTAAGATATAAAATTAACTCATCTTTTAAAGTCATTTAAAAACCTTAAGTCCCAAAAATTCAGGTTATAGGTCTCATTGTCCCAAATATGCACCTGTGAGAACAAGTTGAATTCATTCATTTAATAAATATGTTTTAAGTGCTTACCATGTGTTAGGCACTGTTCTGGAAGCTGGGGGAAACAATGGTGAATAGTATGTTAGTCAGAGGTAAGGACCATGGGAAAAATAAAGCATGGAAGGGGAAAAGGAATGCCATGGGTTACAATTTTTAAATAAGATGGTCAGAGAGGGCCTGCCTTACGGAGGTGACAAATCATGACCGGAGGATCTGAAGATGAGGAATTAAACCACGTAGATATCTAAGGCAAGAGCATCCCAGGCACAGGGAGTATCAAGTACAAAGTTCCTCAGGCAGATGAGAGCTTTGCATTTCTGAGGATCAGCTAGGAGACCAGAGTGGCTAAGGTGGACTGTCAGATGATCCAGAGACGAGGGGAGAGCAAAGGCAGATCAGGTAAGGACTTGGATCATCATAAGGACTTGGCTTATGAATGGAATGAGACGATGGGGCGCCTGGGTGGCTCAGTTAAACGTCTGCCTTTAGCTCAAGTCATGATCCCAGGGTCCTGGGATCTAGCCCTGAGTCAGGCTCCCTGCTCAGTGGAGAGCCTGCCTCTCCCTCCCCCTCTGCTCCTCCTCCCTGCTCTCTCTCTCAAATAAATAAAATCTTTAAAATAAATAAATAAATGGAACGAGATGAGAAGCAACTGGAAGGTTCTGAAGTGAAGTTACATAACCTAGAAGAACGTACAGTACCTGAAATGTCTAAATGAAAAGAGTGGTAGCTGTGGGAAGCATTAGTTCGCAAATACTTACTGAATCCACACTATTTACTAGGATTTTCCTAAGCACGGGGCATACAGTGGTAAATAAAAGACACATCAGTCCAAGCTTCGGTGTTATGGGTGAGAATAGTAACAAATGATTAAGCAAACAATTACAACTACACTAGGTATGAGAAGAACGTGGTGATTTTGGAAAGAAAATTGAGGGAGGGAGGTCTAATTTCGTCTGGGATATAGGGGAAGGCTTCTTGGAAGAAATAAACATTTAAAGTGAGATTGGAAACGTAAGTAGGAGTGAGTTAAGTGAAGAGGGGTAAGAGGGACAAGAATACATCAAGCAGAAAGTGCCTGCAAAAACCCCTGAGGAAAAAAGCAAAGGCCTCTTCAGGGAATTGAAGACCACTGCAGCTGGAGCTAAGTAGGCACAGAAGAATGCCTGAAGCGTTGGGGTTGAAGTCTAAGGGCAATAAGATACCAACAGTTTAAAGCAGGAGCTCAAGGAGATTAGAGTTGTGTGTTTTAAAGATGACTCTAAAGCAATGAGCTTAGAGGAGGAAGAAGTGAGTACAGGAGGACAGTCAGCAGCTACTGTAGAAGTCTGGGCACAGATAACAGGCGTGTAAATAAGTGTAGTGGATGCAGGAACAGAAAGACATGGGTAGCTTGAAAGGTACTTAGGAAGGAGGAAAGACAATGTGATGATGGATTATAGTCATGAGAGTTGAGAAAGAAGGTCCCGAATAGCTGAGGTTGCCTAACTACTTTTCTTGATCTTTCTGGATAGACAGATCCTATCTTCTTCACCAAGAGAAGAAAGATACCAATGTGATTCCTTTTGGGGGAAGGGACAAGAAAGAGCTGGTCATATCTCTAATAAGCCTTTACATCATCGCTGCCCATTGTCATACACAAAAGAGTCTCAATTTGTACAATTTAGGCAATTTGTTCTGTTCCTACCAGTGTATGAAACTTGGCTGTGGCTGTTCAGAAAAATGAACCAGTTGGATTCTACCTCTTAAATCTTCTGGTAAATACTCATGTTGCTAGTACTATATAGATTTATGTAATTTGTAAGCAGGGAATATCAGTATTTTCTACAGCATTCTATCAAAGCTTTGTAAGTAATCCCAAGGCGCCAAATATAAATTTTCAGTACACTACAGCACTGAAGAATTAGTTCTTCACCAATGAATTGGAATGTATAATCCCTGGAAGTAGCCATTCCCTCTTGTTCGTGGACACTAGAAAAACCACTTATTCCTAACCAATGCTGTCACCAAAAAGGTGGATACCTTTTTTTAGGAAAACAGCTGAATAAGTTAATACCAGTGACTTACTTATCTTAAATCATTAAAGATAAATTCAGTTACTCAGAGAAAGAAAAATTGGCATTTTCTCTTCTAGAGACCATCAAACTCCTAGTCATGCTAACTATATTCTCTATAGCCATTCTCCACGGAGTCCTCAAACATTGCTAAACTAAGTGGGAGTTGTGTGTTTGTTTGTTTGTTTTTTCCATTAGGTCAGAGAAATAAAAGCCAAAAAAAATGAAAAGAAAAAATATTTGCTACAATCTTTCTACTAGCATGAGGTTGAACCAACCTTACATGTTTTAATAGCCTGGGTGTCAAAGTGGATGGTATTACTAAATAAAATACCCAGAGGTCTAGAGGCTTTCCCTGTGCTCTGAAATTACAAAATCTCATGAATTAGACCCCAAATCAAACTGATATTATCGATTCCTTTGTCACAAGCAGTAGTGGTATGAAGTGAAAAGAAAGTTTCCTAAGACCCCAAATGTGTAGGAAAGCATTAGTACTAAAATAATACACCTGGATCAGCGACTGCAACTCATAGGGAAAAAAATGCATTTTATTTAATGACCAAGTACACAAACACAAACACACACACATTCACACATAGATACAATGGGAACATACTTACTCTTACCGGGTGGGATGCAGTGTGAAATGTTCTGCTCTATGCTCCTCCATTAAAAAAAAAAAAAATGCTGGTCACTACTTGTAAACAAAGGTTGCAAGCCACGAATACAATTACAGCATATAATTGCTCTAGAGCATTATAAATGCTAACTTAAAATTTTAGGGAAATGTATAGTCTTCCTCCTTCTTAGAATTGGCCCACAAAAGTACTCTGTGTACTCAGAGAAACCAAAAATTAACGCAGCCTCCTGGTTCCCGTGTATCCAGCCTGGACATGGTGCTTGCTTTCAGTGTGCTTAAATCATCCACCTTCCCAGGCCCAAGAGCTGAGGGAATGACTTGTAACAGGACTCTGTCTATACTGTACATTTTATATAGAAGTCCTTTTTATATATATTATTTCATGTTACCCTCACAACAACCCTGTGAGGTAGGCAGGGGAAATATCAGATTTACTTTACAGATGAAATTAAGGTCCAGAGAGGTTATGTGACTTTCCCAGGCAGATAATAAGAACCATTAACTTTTAGGTGGAGGGCTCTTCTCTCTAAACCACTGATGGTATAATCTGACCTCAAATATTTTTACCACTTCATTCTCATTTCTTATTGTTGATTCAAGTTTTTGTAGGATACAACAGAAGACCTGATTGTAAACTTATACCAAGTTTATGCTTCTCTACCGATGAAAATTTAGGGCCACAGGACATCTATTCTTTTGGAAGGCACTGTTACCTTGGCTCCAATCTAAAGAAACATAAGCAATATGAAAGACTCTAAAGGCCAAAGAAATTGAAGAGAAATCAGAGGAAAGGATATAAAACGGAATGTATTAGTGGATTTTAGTCCCTGTAAGCTTTTACTTTTGTGAGAGGGTTCAATGGAGAGCTTTAATGCAGATGAGACTTGAGGCTTTTGAAGAGGATCTAAGTCTTGATGAAGTTATTCAAACTCAAATCTTGAATGCATAATGATGGTAGGCCCCAGGGTCTTCAAAAACTTGTACTTGATGCTTTAAAACAAAACAAAACACACAAAAAAATTCTACCAGCAAGTCTAAAAAAATTTTTAAGGGTTTTGAAAAGCTTTAACTCTTTGGCCAATAATTAATCAGACTACCAGATACCATGCTGAAAGAATAGAAAGAGAAAACCAAAATGAAATAAAGAAGAAAAAGAAAAGGAAACAATGATTTTAAAAGATAGAGTGTACAGAATAACTTAATATGTTTACTGGCTTATCTCTTTGAATAATATTTGCTTTAAGTTGCAGAATTCAAACTTCTTGCAGAACCACCTTGGGCTATAGTCAGAGAAACTGATTTAATGATAATTTCTGGAAGCTCTCTGATCACTATCCATGATATTCGATTGTCTTAAAGGGCTTTTGATCTTTGAAAGCATGGCCAAGTATTTGTTGGAAGAGACAGCATAAAATAAAGTTGATTTTGTGGGGTAGAGAGAGAAATTGAGCTAGGAATATTATGGTCTGAAAATATTTAACAAGGGAGAAAAGTCAGCAGACTTTCTTACTTTTCTTTTTCCTTACAATGGAAAAATTCAGACCACTTTACAGGTTTTTATGAAATAAATATACTAAATCTCACTGCCTGCTTTTGTGCTCATTCTGACTTCTTTTTATTTTATGTATGCCTATAAACCTTTTTTCCAAGAAAACTTTAAGCTTTTAAAAATTAATAATAATGGGGTGCCTAGGTGGCTCAGTCAGTTGGGCAACCAACTCTTCTTTTTTTTTTTTTAAAGATTTTATTTATTTATTCATGAGAGACAGAGAGAGAGAGGCAGAGGCAGAGGGAGAAGCAGGCTCCCTGCAGAGCAGGGAGCCCAGTGCAGGACTCGATCCCAGGGCCCTGGGATCATGACCTGAGCCACCCAGGCGTCCCATTGGGTGACCAACTCTTGATTTAGGTCGTGATCAGGTCGTGATCTCATGGATCGTGAGATTGAGCCTCACACTGGGCTCCACGCTCGTCGGGGAGTCTGCTTGGGGATTCTCTCTCTCTGCCCCTTCCCCCACTTGCACTTTCTCTCTAAAATAAAAAAATTAAACTTAAAAAAAAATAAAAATAATAACAATAGCAAGTAATACATACTGAGTCTATACTTTGTGCTGGGCACTACTCTAAGCATTTTATGTAGATCAACTCATAATCTTCACAAGAATCCCATGAATTTGATATTACTATTATTTTTTTTGATATTACTATTATTATCCTCAATTTACAAATGAAGAAACTAAGGCACATAGAAATTAAGAAATTCTGATAGTTTACCTGGCTAGTAAATAGTGGAGTTAGGATTCAAACTCTGGCCTTTTGGCTCTAGAGTATCAACCTGTGCTCATTACTCTATAAAACTGGTTTCAATGCAACAAAATTGAACAGGACTAACATTTTTTTCAAATCAGCATTGTGCCATGTCATAATTTTTCACTTTCTGATATTCTGATCAGAGTATAGTGACTAATTTAAGTTTCCAAACAGGAGTAATGTAGAATCAGTTTCAGCAGTCACTACTCAGAAGTAACATCCTGCAGGAATGTCAAGGAGTTTAAAAATAAAGGATGCCACTAAAATATTAACAGTGGTAGGGGACTATAGGTAACTTTATTTCTCTTTTTTTGGTGATATCACCAAAAGAGAAATAAAGTTACCTATATGATATATATATTTACATCACCCCACAATATATTTCTACATTCTAATTTTTGTGAAGTAGACATGGATCACTTGCATAATAAAAAAAGGTTGTTTAAGCATGCCAACACCATTATTAGCATATACATTAAACTTACATTAGCACTCGGCCTACTCACAATTTGCTGCTTCTAGTACACTGTGGAGTTAGATACCAGTTAATTAAGCCTATTAGAACTATCTTTAGGGGTGACTGGGTGGCTCAGTCGGTTAAGTGTCTGCCTTTGCTAGGGTCATGATCCCAGGGTCCTGGAACTGAGCCCTACATCAGGCTCCCTGCTCGGCGGGAAGCCTGCTTCTCCCTCTCCCACTCCCCCTGCTTGTATTCCCTCTCTTGTTTGTGTCTCTCTTTGTCAAATAAATAAATAAAATCTTAAAAAAAAAAAAGAACTATCTTTTAAAAAAGTCAATAAACTGAGTAAGGACCTAAGAAAAAGCATATGGGTTTTATGTCTTATAATTTGGGAGCTCAGGTAATTTTTAAATTTACTTCCTGGTTACATGGAAGTTGAGGCTGGTGGATAAATGATAAGTGGATAAGTCAGGGATCAGTATTTAAAGACAGGAATAACAGAATGTATACTCATACTGTAATAAACACTTCATTGTAGTATTAAAAAATTTTAGGATTTGAAAGGAACCTTTACAATAATCTAGTACAATCTCCCATACAATAAGAAATCCCCTCTACAACATTCCTGATGTTCAAACTCTGCTTAAACAGCCCTAATGACCCAAAGTTCACTGCCTCTGGACACAACCTGCTCCCCTGCTGACTAGTTCTATACCTTCTCTCACTTGACCTCAAATAACAGACAACAAGTGTGCTTCCTACAGTTTTTCCAACTCTTCCAAAGTCTTCTAGAATTTTCTGAACAAAATGGTCCCAGTCCCCTCAGTCTAGATCATCACAGTTATCCTTTTACATAATCACAAAACTGGTTAAAAACTTCTGGGGGCACCTGAGTGACTCAGTCGGTTAAGCAACTGACTTGTGATTTCAGCTCAGGTCATGATCTCGTGGGTCTGGGGATTGAGCCCTGGGTCAGGCTCCTTGCTCAGTGGAGAGTCTGCTTGAGATTCTCTCTCTCCCTCTCACTCTGCCCCTCCCCCCCCACTCTCAAATAAATAATAAATAAATCTTTTTTTTAAAAAGTTAAAAAAAAACAGTTCTCTTATTCTTCGAGGTATATCTAATGATCAAATCAGTTTTTGTAGAACAATGTTTTATAAGTTCATCCATGGTCATACACAATTGGAAAGCTATGAAAGACTTATGGTCCTAGCTCAAATCCAAATTGAACAGCAATACATTTTTGAGTTCCCCCTTCTCTTCTCCTCCCCAAAATAATACCACCAAACAAATCTTAAAAGATACCCTCCACCATAATCTTACATGTTTGCTAGATTTTAATTTTCTCTCAGGCTTCTATCTACCTTCCTATCACTTGAACCTGTGAATGATCTTAAAACAACCAAAATTCTTTAAGCTGCTCTCATAATCATGAATTAGCCCATGACAGGCCCAGCTCTAAGGTCTTAAAATTCTGACTTTTTTTCTTCCTGTGCTAACTGGATATCTTCTTATCTGGAACTTTTGGTTTTTCAGAAAATTTTATATATATTATGTATAAAATAATATATATATACACACACACACATTTTATAAATACATATTTACATGCATAGACACACACACATATACATGTATCTTCCCCAATTCTATGTTATCTACATGTAAGTTTTATGTTCATGTGCTCCTTTCTATGTACCACCAGACATACCATAATCTGTTCTATTTCATTAATCATGACAGCCCCCAGATAAATGGCCTTGATTTTGACTTTAACAAGATACACAATCAGTAGTATCATAAAGGTATGTATCTTACAAAGCTTATTCTCAAGCAAGTTTCAAATAAAATCCCGTTTACTAATGAATGAAGATTACTATATCTTTAAATTTCTTGTATTCTTGTATTCACCTATTATTATTATTCCAAATTTTCCACAATGAAAGTGTGGAAAGAAAAGACGGCTAGAGAAGTACCAGCCACAAGAAATTTTTGCAGAGTCCCATGGCAAATAATCAGCCACTTCAAAGGAGATTATCCATATATATCTAAAGGATCTTTCTGGTTTACTGATTTTGCTAACAGAGAGAATAAGCCATTCTTTGAAATGCTTTAAGCCAGCTCTAAACATCAAGAACAAAGTGAAATAATAAATAAGACTTATTTAAAGAGTAGAGTCCCTCAATAGCAATTCAAATAAAACAAAGTCCATCACATTCAGTAATACTGAGAGGCTGAGAAGGACCATGCCAATACAATAGAAACCTGGCCTGCAAACAAAGATAATACCCATATTATCTAGGGAGGCCAGTAACATGCTACAATTGTATATGAGTATTAAATTCAGCAGCACTAAGCACTTAGTTTGTTCATAAGAATAATAACGTAATGTCAAGGTTAAAAACCTATTATAATGTCACCAAACCTTCCATGCAGCTCTGACAAAAACTTCACTTACTTATACAACCCCATTCCCTCTGAATAGTGCAAATAATTATAAGGACAAAAGCCATAAGGAATAGTTGTAGGCTCCATAGCTCTTAAACTAGCCTAAAGCCTTGTCATTTGTTTGTTTCCTAGTATTATGAAAACCATGTTCATGGTTAAAAATCCAATCTGCCAGAAAGAGTACACAGAAAAAATATGAATCATCTTCCTACCATAGACCTATAGTCTCATTCACCAGGAGTACCTGTCTATAGTTCCTCATACAGATTCCGAAGAAATTTTGCATATATATATATATATATATATACATGTATATATATATATAAATGTATGCTAATGAAAACACACTATACAAACAGCTCTATATTGCTTTTCTCAGTTAGCAGTGTATCAGATTTTGCCATACTTCTGACTATGAATTAGCTTCATTCTTTCTAAGAGTTATGAAGTACTACATTACATGAAGGCATTTATTTAATCACACCTCTGTTGAGGGATGTTTAGGTTATTCCTAGTTTGTCTGTTTCTTAATTTAAAATAATATGGTAATGATATCTTTATATACAAATTTTTGTGTGCAGGTGCAAATATATCTAAAAGATGAATTCCTAGAAGTACTAACTGGTTTTGGCATTGAGCAAATTCTAAACAAGAAGCCAGTGTCTCTACAAAGGAGACTGGAAAAAACTACAAGTATAATGCTTAGTGGTTAAAAGGTGCCAAACATTACCACAAAGTTAGAAGTTAAAGATTTGAAAGTTAACAAACTCCTAAGATAAAATAGGAAAAAAAAGAGAAAATTTACCCCCGGGACAGAAAGATAAAAGGCCTGTAGAATGAATCCTGCCAAGTGATTTTTTAAAAGAAAAGAAAGGAAAATAGCATAAATAAAGCAAGATAAAGGGAGATAGAAGACATTTTTTAAACTTTTCTTCTTGCTTGAACCTAATATATAAAGTAAAACTGGCCAGATGATTTGGTACATATATTATCACAGAGCCAAACTTGGATGTGAGATGATTTAAATGACTATCTGAAACCCCTTTCCTACAGCGTAACCACAGGCTGATATATTCTACCAGGTTCTAAAGTGCTGAAAGGAGATCTCCCCAAAAAAAGAGAACAAAGCAGTAATCGTCCAGGAGTAATAAAATTTGCTAATCTCTTTAATTTCTGATCAATTTTACAAGAAAATAGTAATAATCACCTCATATATACAGAACAAATCTCTCTTTGAAAGATCCAGATTAAAACAAAATTTGAAGATTCGTTCTATATTTTTCAATCACAATCCTAAAATTTCCTAGACCAATCCAAGGCTGTTCTATTTCTCACCTAACATAAACACAGTCAACAACTTACCTTTCCCAAAGTGCTAGGATTTGAATGCCACAACATAAACTGATTCATGTTTTTGTCCATTAATGGTCCGTGGATTTCTTTAAATGAAGTCCATGCTAGGGTCCATAGATATCAGTGTTCTGCAAAACTGAAAACCTCAAGAATGTCAATGTACATATACCTAAGTTACCATTTAGATACTAAATTATTATGAATAATAATTATAATAGTTATTATGAATATAGACATTTAGATATGCAAAATTAGTTGATATGATATTGAACAGCAGAATGAGGTAGCAAAATTATACTTTATTTTTAAGTAAGACATTACTATTAACAAAATCTAGAAGATCTCGAAACAGTGCTTTGTACCATATTTATATGTATTCTAAAGGTGGCACCATAGTAAGAGCTTGTAAAGATGGGAATGATTTGGATACGAACACTTTCCAGAAATTGGGAAAACAAATTTTAAAGGCAGGCAAACTTTTTAAATGTAAATGACTACAGTAATGTACTTACATGTCTACTTTCTGGTTTTTTTCAGACTATTTTTAAAAACATCTTGGATTTTTCTTTTTTAAAGATTTTATTTTTAAGTAATCACTACACCCAAGGCGGGGTTCCAACCCACAACCCCAAGATCAGAAGTCAAATGCTCCACAGAATGAGCCAGCCAGGTGCCCCTAGGATTTTTAAATCTAAAAATGCTTACTAGTTTCTTCTTTGTAAAAACAAACAAAAGCATAAATTCAGGTTTTTCTACTCCATTATATCCAATCTAAAAAAGATTCTAGAACCTCTTAGGAGCTACTACACCTCATTAGATAGCACAAAACCCATAAACAAAATCACTGCATCCAGATAATGATCCATGCCCAGATCCCATTACAAGCCTGATGTATCTGTCCTCTGCAATTTTTTGAACTTGACAATCAAGACCAATCTGGTTACAGCACTTGTTCTTTAGGTCTATGGCCACTCTTCATCACATTTAAGACACCTAGACAAATATTTTACGAAGAAGACAATTTAATCTTCAGGGATTCATTCTTTGGGAGGCCTCCTACAAATCTGTGGAAGGAGTTTATGTTACGTGAACACACCAGGTGAAAACCTCTGACTGGATTTTTAAATTAATTTCATCTTTGTTATGAAATCATTCTTATTTACCTCTCAAATGTAAGAAGTACCCCAATGTAAGAAAGAAAACATGAAGAAAATGGAAAGTAAGTTCATACTGCTGAAAGTACTTAGAACACTAGAAGTTCAGTGCTACAACTGTAGTTTATCATTCCTCCCCCATCATTACCTGAAGTTCTTGCGAGAAAAATAAAGGAATCTGAAAGAAGCTGAATTAATCGCTTTATCCTCTACCCCACCATCGAAATATTAAGACAAATTTATAAGTTTCAATAATCTCACAAAACAACAACAGTGTTCTGAATCTCTACTCCCCCAGCATCCTCATAAATCATTGGTTAGCAAACTACGTTGAAGTCACTTCTACACCCAGAAAGAGATCCTGAAGTTCGGGAGAAGTTCCCCCTGCTGAGCGAGAATCTGGTTCGTGCGTTCATAATAAATAATTCATTCGTTCAACAACATCTAAAGAATGCCTAATAGTGGCAAGGCACTGTCTTGGATTAAGAGATGAAGTACCTGTCCCCTATTATTATTATTAGCAGAACAGAGGCGGGGGTCGGAGTGGGTAAGAAATGAACTCTACGTCGGCTCATCTCAACACCCAGGCTCCACCTCTAACCCCAAAGCGCCAAGGCTCAGGAGTCCACGACCCCCAGCCATGACCGATTCCTGAAAGTCTCAAGCTGTATTTCCTCAACGACCTCGGACCTCACGACCCCGTTCCCAAAGTTCCTCGCACCCCTCCCTCCCCAGGGAGTCTGACGCCAAGGAGACTTTCCTCCAGCCTAATGCGAGATCCATCTCTCTCCCTGCCCGAACTACCTGGGTCACCAACACCAACTACCACCCTTGACCGGGTCCAAGTTTGGCCCGCACGTTACCTGCCGGAGATGCAAGGTTCCAGGAGGACCACAGACGCTCCGCCCCGCCCATCGCGACGCCCTCCACTACCAGGGACCGCCCCCAGGGCGTAACTTCCTGTGCATCACGTCCGGCCGAAATTCCGCTAGGCCCGATGGTCCCGCTTAGCGTCCCACCCCCGCTAGTGACGTCACTGGCGACGTCTTCTTTGGTTTTCCCGGGATCCAGGCGCGCTCCTGGTCTTGTTTATGGGGTTCTTTCCCCCCTGCTTTCCTTAACGGCTGTGTAGTCCCGCTCGAAGTTCATTTTTTGTTTTTCAGACTGGTTTGCCAGCTTCTGCAGGCTTCTACAGTCACTTCCCTCTGCTCCCTCTTTGTCTTGAACACAAGATTTTTCCCATTTTTCTGCTCAGTGGGGTGCTCCGGAGCGCGGGCTCTGAGATGGTACTGTCTAGTTTCGAACGCTGCTTCTCACTTGTAAGGGTGTTACCTTGGCAAGTTACGTTACTTTTCTGTACTCGTTTCTTTGTGAAACAGATATGATACTAGTACCTAGAACGTAGGGTTGGTGTGTGTATTACTTGAGATAATACATGGAAAGCTCTCGCACAATGAAGCGCTCAGTGAGTGTTAACGATTACAAGCACTCTTCTTTCCTGTTGGAAATGGTAAGTGGTTAGGAAAGCTGGAACCAGTTTTCTTGTGACCCGTTGTATCCTCAGCTTTTAATCAAGTGATTAATAATACTTGGTACCTTCCTCTGAAGTGTGAGCTCCTCCAAAGATGGAGTTGTGTGTAGGAACCAACTTCAGCCCTACTTGAAGTCACCTACCTGCTTGGTTATTGTGCTAGATACTGGAAGAAAGATGAATAAAACCTAGGCACTGCCCTCAAAAACATGGAGGTAATAAATTATGGAAGGAAGAAAGCTAACCTAGGGAAAACAGGAGACCAGTTGAGCTGAAGGTTAATCCCTACAACAAAAACTTCACGGAATGTTAGAAGTGAATTTAGTTAACCTATTGATGTTACAAGTAAGTAAAATTGGACCCAGAGAAGCAACTGACTGAAAGTCACACAATTAGTGCCAGGGCTAGGACTAGAAGTGGAGTCCCAAAATGCTCACCACCTCCTTCCATTCCCAAAATCTGCCTCAAGGTGTTAATAAGGTAAAAGCAGATTCACTTCCAAGACCTTCACTCTCAAGTGAAGAGGAGTAGGAAAATCCCAGTCCAGGAGAGACAGACAATGTAACCTAGCGGATGCCATACGATTCTGATGATCATTTGAATGTTCTGGTCTGGCACTGCTGAGCTCATTTCAAATAGTTAGCTGTCTCTCCCCTGGAAACTTCTTATATTTACCCAGAACTGAGGGGTTAAGTACCAGCTCCTGTGAGCTCTGTCTTCTGTTTTAGCTGGCTAGACAGGAATAAGTAACTGATCCAAGCAGCAACCAAAGGTAAACAGAAAGACTGAGTGCATTGCCAATGAGGTGACACAGTTTTTTTTTAAGATTTTTATTTATTCATTTGAGAGAGAGAGCAAACAAGAGCACGAGCTGGGGGGAGAGGGAGAGGGAGAAGCAGACTCCCCGCTGAGCAGGGAGCCCGATCCCCGATGCGGGACTTGATCCCAGGGCCCTGAGATCATGACCTGAGCTGAAGGCTGACGCTTAACCGAATGAGCCACCGAGGTGCCCCAAAGTGACACGATCCTATTTAGACTAATCTATTGCAAGCAATTTCTCTTAAATATTCACTCTTTGTTCTAGGAATATAACAAAGCTAGCATGGGTATTATTATTCAAATATTGGTAATAAGTCTGTGTTCCAAATAATCTGGTAATTCTATGGACCCCATAGAATAATGTAGTTGGGATAGGTGAAATTTAAGGTTTCTTCCGACTCTAGCGTTAAAAAAGATGACATTTTTAATGAATCAGTGGACCATAAGAATTGATCTGCTGAAAGTCACAAAGTTAGCCAGTGGCAGTCAGTAGAAAACTGAATAGAATCTAGAATGACTAGTTCTGACTAGAATCTAGAACTGGTTAGTTCTAGACTCTCAAACTCCTGATTCCATTCATTCACTTAGTCATTCATTCAGGAAAGACACCATGCCAGGAATTGGGTATACAGAGACGAAGCCTGGGTGGCTCAGTTGGTTGAGCATCCAACTCTTGATTTCAGCTCAGGTCATGATCTCAGAGTCGTGAGATTGAGCCCTGCTTCGGGCTCCATGCACAGTGGGGAATCTGCTTGAGATTCTCTCTCTCCCTCAGCCCACCCCCCCAAATGCTCTCTCTCTCTTAAATAAATAAGTCTTTAAAAAAAAGATGAATAAGTAATCTGCTTTTGAGGAATTTTGTAACTGGTGAGGGAGGCAGAACTATTTTTTTTTAAGATTTTTTTTTTTTTTTAGTTATCTCTACATCCTGCACCCGGGTGGCTCAGTCGGTTAAGCGTCTGCCTTCAGCTCAGGTCATGATCCCAGGGTACTGGGATCAAATCCCGCATCAGGCTCCTAGCTCAGCGGGGAGCCTGCTTCTCCCTCTCCCTCTGCCTGCTGCTCTCCCTGCTTATGCTCTCTCTCTCTCTGTCAAATAAATAAATAAAATCTTTTAAAAAAGTATTTATAATAAATAAATAAATAATCTCTACATCCAACATGAAGCTGAAACTTACAACCCCAAGATCAAGGGTCTCATGCTCTACTGACTGAGCCAGCCAGGTGCCCCATGGAGGCAGACTTTTAATGGAAAAATAATTCAGTGTTAATATTATCATAGGTCCATCTAGTTCCTTCCCTCAATCAATGCACTTTTCCCCCTTTGCCACCAAAATACCATAACTTGACAAAAATAAATGCAAAAAATATGTTTTAATCATATTTAAAATCATTTGAACCACATTTTTAAGAGTCTGAAACAATCACAATTTACATAGATCTTTATATAGGTATTAGAGTCAGCGTTTGGGTTATATGCCTATCTCTGCTATTAACTAGCCATGGGACCTTAGACAAATCACTTCACTTCTCTGGGCCTCAATTTCCTCTTTAAGGTCCTGTCTGGAGTAAGCCTTGTCTTGTTCTGTGTAGTAGAAAACAATGTGTATTTCCCACTGTAACCACTAGATGACGCACTTTCTTTTCCTCCCTCCTTCTCACCCTTCCTCTTCCTCCCATCCTCCAATTCTTCCCCCTCTCCCTCCCTCCAACCTTCCCTCCCTCCCTCTCTCTCTCCCTTTCTTTTCTTTTCTTTCTTGTTAGTTCACCTGACCGAGACATCATTACACCACCTATCTGAACAACCACATATATGAGTAACAACCGTGCATCCCAAGACTCTAGGAGATGACAGGCCTAAAATATTTGTTGGATGAGTGAAAGAATGAGTGGATTCTAGGATTCTTTCTGGGCCCCTTTATCTCTTACTACTACTGCCTTTTCTTCTACTAAAATACTCTTGCAAGCTGTGGTGGTGGAAAGAGGAAGAAAAGAGACAACAGATAGGAACTGGGTTGGGAGGAGAATGCAAAAGGCACTGCATTGCATCCCAAAGCGAACAGCAGTGCACTGTGATATTTATGGATGAAATCATGTAATGTCTGAGACTTATTTTAAAATAATATGGAAAAGTTCAGATAATAAAGATGGGTCATATATTAATGTTGTTGGAGCTGGATATATTTGGTTTCATTATATTCTTTCTACTTTTTGTGTATGCTTGAAAATTTCCACAAAGTTTAAAATAAGGTAATGAGTAGATTTCCCTTCCTCTAGTCCAGACCAAGTTCAGACTATCCCATGGAATCTCAATTTGAATACTCTTGACTGACATGACAGAAATCTTGTCAGAGATTGTGTTTTTGAGAAGTAGACACTGATATGAAGATGGGGATTTTTATTAGGAATGGACAAGAGCGGGATTGGTCAGAGGAAGTTGTTGACCTGCTACTCAGGTTGAAGGACTCTTCAGCTAACTTGGGAGAGAGCTGCAGAGTGAGTGGTGCCCGTCAGAGAGTATCCTCGGTCAGGCTGAAATGGCCAACCCTTTGTACTGGATGCATCCTGCCTTGGGCAGGGTACAATTTCAAGCAAGGTGGC
This sequence comes from Callorhinus ursinus, assembly GCF_003265705.2. Taxonomy (NCBI): domain Eukaryota; kingdom Metazoa; phylum Chordata; class Mammalia; order Carnivora; family Otariidae; genus Callorhinus; species Callorhinus ursinus. The sequence goes on from NW_027397063.1 coordinate 72,112,364, forward strand.
GCTCTGCCCCTGAGGCAGACCCCAGAGAAGCTAACAGCTGGGGGCTGCCAGCTGGCCATACTCTCTGGAGTCGTACAGCAAGTCCTTCCTTGAAGGGGAGTCTGGGCAGCACCTCTTTGCATCTTCCACAAAACACAGCAGAACAAAGCCTCAACAATAGGGGATGTATTGACCTCTGTAAATGGACTGTTATGACAGGCATCAGCGTTGGTTTTTCCAGCAACTCAAGGATATCATTCACGACCCATTCTTCTTCCCCTCTCTACTCTGCCTTCAGTAGGATCTGCTTCAGTTTATGGCCAGCTTCCCTCAAGGTGGCAAAATGGCTGTAGCAATTCATCTCACATCTACACACTGTGCACCCTCACAGAGGAGATGGACACACATTTGATAGTTCCAAGGCGATTCTCAGGCTAGAAAAGAGAAAAAAATATATACATTCATTTCTGGGCACTTGGGCGGCTCAGTTGTTAAGCATCTGCCTTCAGCTCGGGTCATGATCCCGGGGTCCTCCCTCATTGGACTCTCTGCTCTGTGCGGAGCCTGCTTCTCCCTCTGCCCCTGCCCCTCCCCCTTGCTCATGTTCCCACCCCCCAAATAAATAAATAAAATCTTTTAAAAATATATACATTTATTTCTGGACTAGACACTCAACTCTACAATTCTTATCTTTTCAACTTTAGTATAGGGCCATTATAAAGAACGAATCTTGCCACTTGCAACAATGTGGATGGAGCTAGAGAATATAATGCTAAGTAAAACAAGTCAGATAAGAAAAGACATACCATATGACTTCACTCCTATGTGAAATTTGAGAAACAAACAAACCAAGAACAAACTGGTGGTTGCAGAGGGGAGTATAGGGGGAGAATTGGGGGAAGTAGATAAAAGAGATTAGGAGTACACTTGTGATGAGCAATGAGTAATGGATAGAAATGCTGAATCATTATATTGTACACCTGAAACTAATATAACACTATGTTAATTACAGTTCAATCAAAGAAAAATTGTTTTTAAAAGTTAAACATATAGTTACCATATGACCCAGCAATTCTACTCCTAGGTATATGCCAAAGAGAATTAAAATCACAGTTTATACAAAAATTTGCACATAAAATATTCATAGCAGCATTATACACAATAGCCAAAAAGTGGAGGGGCGCCTGGGTGGCTCAGTCAGTTAAGCGTCTGCCTTTGGCTCAGATCATGAATTCAGGGTCCTGGGATCAAGCCCCACATCGGGTTCCCTGCTCAACAGGGAGCCTGCTTCCCCCTCTTCCTCTCCCTCTCCCTCTGCTCCTCCCCCTGCTCATTCTCTCTCTCTCTCTCTCAAATAAATAAAATCTTTTTTAAAAATAGCCAAAAAGTGGAAACAACCCAAATATCCATAAGTTGATGACTGGATAAACAAAATGTGGTATATACATAAATGAACTATTATTCAGCCATTAAAAGAGATGAAACACTGATACATACTATATAACATGGATGAATCTTAAGAACACACTAACACAGCCTCCAGAGCCAGACACTGTGGGTTAAAACTTTGGTTCCACTTCTCAGTAGCAATGTGGCCTTAGACAACTTAGCTTTCTGTGCCTCTTCCATAAAATGGAGATAAACAATGATGTCATATTCACGGGCTTCGAGGAGGACGAAATGTGTTAATACATGCAAAGCATTTAGGACAAAGCATGGCACATGGGAAGAATGAAATGTTTCATTATTATTTTATTTTGTATTATTGTGTTTATTATCATTAATGTACTTAGCTGGAGAAACCACTTGAATCACAATATGGTGTTAGGATTGAATACAATGTTCTACAGAACATCCAAATGGAAGAAAAAAATAAACTGTTCTACCTGCATATTATAAAGAAGAAAACTTGCACAATTTTTAGTGTTAAGCCTTTTCCTGCGAAACATCAAAAGCCCATTTTTCAAAATGTTGTCCTTTATTACTTTGGCGAGCATCCTGTCAACTTAAAGGGCTTTGTCCCCTTCCCCTAAAAAATAATGTCAGATGGAGGCTGCATCTTTTCTGTTTATTTTAATTTCTAAAATGTCCAGTAACCTTCAGGTGTGGCTGGTAATATCCAAATTTTTCTTCTTGTGGTGATTCATATGGAAAAACCTAGCTTGTGTGGTTGTTTAAGGATAAACATTTCTCTACTCTGGACAGTTTTGCTTACTTTTAGAAAAAAAAATCAGGGTGCCTGGGTGGTTTGGTTGGTTGAGTGTCCGACTGACTCTTGATCTTGGCTCAGGTCTTAATCTTGGGGTCATGACTTCAAGTCCTATGTTGGGCTCCACACTGAGCATGGAGCCTTCTTTAAAAAAAAAAAAAATCAAATGTGACCTAACCTAAACTATGAATTTATGGTTTGGAAGAGTGGAAGTCACTGCCATTTCTGTAGCTTCAAATACCAAGACTGCAGGTTGCTTGTGGTGCTCAGGCTGACTTTTGTTGCTCTGCCCCCTAAAAGGGCTTCTACTGCAGTGACTGCATGGGGCTGTTCTGGCTTGAATTGTGTCCCTCAAAAAGATGTGAAGTCCAAGCCAGCAAGACCTGTGAATGTGACCTGATTTGGAAATAGGGTCTTTGCAGATGATCAAGTTAAGATGGGGTCATTTAGTGTCCTTATAAAAAGGGGAACTTTGGACGCAGAGATGCCCCACACAGGGAGAACCACATGAAGACTGCAGTCATGTACCATGAAGCCAGGGAACTACCTGAAGCTAGGAGAGGCCTGGAACCACTCCTTCCTTAAAACAAACAAAAATGTTATGCTAAGTGAAAGAAACCAGGCGCAAAGGCCACAGATTATGTAATTCCAATTATATGAAATATGTGGGATAGGCAAATCTGCGTAATGGGTACAAGGTTTATTTTGGAATGATTAAAATGTTCCGGAATTTGAGAGTAGTGATCGTGTACACCTTGTGAATATACTAAAAATCACTGAATTGTACACTTTACAAGAATAAATTGTATAGTGTGTGAGTTAGATCTCAATTTAAAAATTCATTATCCTTTAAAAAAAGATCATGTCACTTGAAATTTAGAAGGACAAATGTCTTTCTGGATAGGGAAAAAGGGAGCAAATGTGAGTTAAGGAAACATGAATATGATCTGGCTGATGACAGGTGACAAGCAGCGCTCGCTGAAAAGCTGAGAGGTTGAAATATGAGAGATATCAGTGAATAGGCTCTCGGTTCAGGTTTTGGCTATATTCAGCTCGGATTTGGTTGCAGCCTCTGGGCATGATCTTTCAATATGCCCAATAATACATCATTGATCTCTGATATTTCAGTCAGTGAAGATAATTGACATGACTGAGTCATTTTTCTGCCACAGTTGGGACTTCTTTAGGAATCCTGATAGCTTATCTTCATCACGAAGATACTGAATACTCTGTGTGTGTGTGTGTGTGTGTGTGTGTGTGTGTGTGTGTGTGTGTGTGATATCTCCAAAGCTCAACATTTGAGCAAGCCACTGGAAATTATAGAAATTGTCATTACTAATATTATTGGCACAGTAAAGAAATTATATCACATCTTTTATTTCGAGTACTTATGTGAGCAGCTTTTCTCCTCAAATGTCAGCCAACTTCACTGGGGAAGAGTGTACTCACTGCCCATTTCTTTGCTGTAATTGTTAGGACAGGTTAAAATTCTTTAACAAACAGACCCACATTTATTTCTTTCTCTTGTAACAGTCCGTGTCGGTTCTAGTCAGCAGGCAGCTCTGCCGCACAAGATCATTTGGGAAGTCAGGCTTCTTCTGTCTGTGGCTCCCTCCTTCTCTGAGGCCTCGTGCCCATTTATATCTCACAGTGAAAGGGGAAACGATGTGGAAGAGAACATGTGAAAGATTTTATCACTCCAGCTGGAAAGCAATATTTTTTATTTGTTCCAGAACAATCTAATTGGTTTACCAGAGAAGTCAGCCCTAGCCCTCATGGCTTCATGCCACTATTGAATGAAGTTTCACAACACAAACCAAGTTTAGATAGTCATCTCCATTTTTACTGTGAGTAAATGATCTAGCATGATCTAGCACACAAAAGTTCTATATTTACATTCTTTTCTTTGTCTTATAAGTTTTAAAACCTCTTCTAGGTGTGCCTGGCTAGCTCAATCGGTAGAGCATGCAACATTTGATCTCAGGGTTGTTATTGATCTCAGGGTCGTGACTGATCTTAGGGTCATGAGTTCGAGCCCCACATTGGACAAAGAGTTTACTTAAACACACACACACACACACACACACACACAAACCTCTTCTGATTAACCGATCTATTTTCATAAGTTGCAACACAACAACAATGAAAGTGACATAACAAGCAAAGCTAATATTCAACATGCAAATGATGTTGAAGGGCACTAGCCAAGAGAAATGACATCCTGTTAAGTAGCACTTGTTGAGACAAATTAAATGAGAAGACAACTTAAGAATATAACAATTCATTGCAATGCTCAAGAGACTGTCAAAAGCTCAAGCGGTCTGTCATTGGCAGTATGGTGGCACTTGATAGATTGGCTTGCCACACTTCCATAGATTGGTCCGTAAGGAGACTGAAAGGATTTTTTTTTTAAAGATTTTATTTTATTTTATTTTGACAGAGAGCGAGAGAGAGAACACAAGCAGGGGGAGTGGGAGAGGGAGAATAGGCTTCCCGCGGAGCAGGGAGCCCGACGCGGACTCTGGGATCATGACCTGAGCCGAAGGCAGACGCTTAACAACAGAGCCACCCAGGCGCCCGGAGACTGAATGGATTTAGACAGTTTATTTATACAGACAGATAGCAAAAGAAAGATATGGTATCACCTTCCTGTATCCCTAGTCCCATAGGATGACACCAAATAGGAGAGGCTACATCACAGATCACGGGAACTGTGAGTAGCTCTGTTATTGAGGAAAAGGGCAGGGTGGGCACTTGTAGGAAACTGAGAGTGGGTGCCCTCTTACATTTTGCCCACTGGGTGCCTCCCTTGCTTACCTTAGTCCCTGTCCCTACCTTAGAACTACTGTTGAGCAGTTCTATAGATTTACATAGAAGTTTGCAGCTTGTACTAGGGAGAAAGTTCTGCATTCAACTAAAACTAGGGAACTAGGTGAGAAATGACCTATGGCTAACACCTCCAAGATGGAGGTGAAAACCTGCCTCAAGACAGCTCCACACCATGCTCATCAACTCTTGATCCAGGAAGAATTTCAGGCCATTCAGAACTATTAAGTCTTGCCTACATGGCCTTTGTGGAGACACTCAAAGTTGCTAGGAGGCCTCCGTGGAGTTGTTTCCCTAGAGACCAGTATCTGAAATAAGAAGATGAAGCTGAATTTGTCGCTTCCTATAATAAGGAAACCTAGGCTCCTCATGCAGTTTCTCCCAGGCAGAGCAGACTGTTGATCTTTTATTATGTTTTTGAGTAAGGTGGAGTTCAGGAGTTGGCAAATTTTCAGAGGCATCAGAGATCTCACCTGTAGGAGCTGGTTTTTGTCAAATGTTGACGCTGAGAGGTGTGCACTGTCTTGTTTGTGATTGACTGGCCGTTAGAAATGAGAGCTGTTCGTGATGGGTTGGCTACCTTCAGACTGCTGCTTGTTCCCAGGGCTTCAAGGCAATCCTACTTTCCTCAGACTTGGAACCTGTTTTTATTTCCAAGAGGTAAAAGAATATGAAAATAGTCCCTAATCATTGCTGAGATTTGTGAAACATCAGTGAACAAAATCATTCCATTGTTTCATTTTGTTTTCCTCTGAAACTTCCAGACTGCCTTATGACCACTTGATGGACTGTGAGGACCACCAGAGGCTGATACCACCTAGAAAAACCTTGTTTCAGTGGTGCACTTTTGGAGGGAAGGGCCTGGGCCTGGTTTATCTTTAGTCTCCTGCCTAGGCCAAGCTCCTAACAGCTGCTCAATTCATGGATGAATGAAGCATTAGAAATCACAATCCTTAGGAATGACACAAGAAGAAAAGAGAGGGGTTTTTTTGTTTTGTTTTTTGTTTTTTGGGGTTTTTTTTTGGTCTACTTTGTATCTATATGAGATGGCAGAATGTTAACTAAACTTATTGCGGCAATCATTTTCCAATCTATGTGAGTCATTATGCTGTACACCTTTGACTTGTATAGTGATGTATGTCAATTATATTATCAGCAAAACTGGGGGAGTTTTTTTAAAAAGAAAAAAAAGAGAAGGTTGGGGCAGACAAGATACCCATACCTTTCACTAGGTTGCGCCGTTATAGTAAGACAGATAAAATTACTGTTCTGTAAGTGGTTGGTACCATACCGGTTTAGGTGAAATTCATGGTGCGTGTATTTTAAGTTCCAAGTGTGTGTCCTATCACCTAACTGGCAAGACCCCAGGTATCCATCCCGGTTAAGAAGGATCATGAAGATGAAAACTGATGAGGACAGCTCCACCAACCTAGTGAGCCCAGAAGTTGTCCAGAGAAGGCAGGGTTGCAAACTTCGACTTGCTGGCAGTTGCACAGATTTTCCACCGTCCTCTCTGATCTAGGATATGATGGGAACCAACACAGAGAAGGAGACCACAAGCGCCTACAGAGCGCGGGGCTGGGGTTGTGGAGGAGGAGAAGCGGGTGGGAGGAGCGGCGGCGGTGCCCCCGGCCGCTGGACGGCGGGAGGCGGTGCCGGGCTCGCATTGGCCCAGCGGGCGCTCCTCCTCGCGGGGCCGGCCTGGCGCGAGGAGAACGCGGCATCGCCTAGTGGCGGGAGGCGGAGGCGACCTCCGCGACCGAGCAGACATGGCCGAGTATACGCGGCTGCCGAACTACCTGGCGCTGATCCGCCTCCGAAACCCGCCGGTCAACGCCATCAGGTAACAGGCTCGGTTGCCTGCGGCCGGGGGAAGGTGGGCCCTTCGCTGCCTGCCCGCTCTGAGGCTTTGACCCCCCTGCTGGTTTAAACGCAGAAAGACACTGGCACAGAGTGAACCGCGGCGCATGCCAGGGCCTTCTCTTAGGTTAACTTGGTTGACGTTCGCAGCGAGCTCTGATCCCTGTTTCACTGGTGAGGAAACTGAGGCTCAGAGGCAGACAGATGGCTGCTAAGTGGGCGGGCTGGCCTCGAACCCGGGTCGTCCGTGCCAGCTTCGTGCTCAGCCCTTCCGCTCGTTAGCAGCTTTGACTTCTCAGGTGTACGTTCTGTTCCAAGGGTACAATGCTGGCTGGACCCTGATCCCTCACTTCCCAATCTCAAGTCCAGGCCACCCTAACAGTGTGTGACTGAAAGATTTAAAAATCCGATGAGAAGGTGGCTTCACGTTTGTTAAAAAAAAAAAATTAACAAAGGTCCTCATTCGTGCCAAGGCAGTGAGAATAGGTGAATTGTGGTGTGGCGCAGAAATGCAAAATTCTTTCTCCTGATCTGTTCTAAACTCAAGGCCGTGGTGCTTCAGTGGTAGATAACACTCGGAGGAAGCCCGTTAAGTCGCATTTCCTGAGTAACGAATGTGCAGTTTATCTTCTTTTATTTCATCATGGCGCACCTTCCTTGTTAAAGTTTCCCACAGATGTATGCCCTGTACTTACAGCCGTGCTTTCTTTTTTCTTAAAGTTTTTATTTATTTATTTGACAGAGAGACAGAGAGAGAGAGAGAGAGAGAGCGCGCACAAGCAGAGGAAGCTGCAGAGGGAGTGGGAGAAGCCCGACGCCGGGCTAGATCCCAGGCCTTTGGGATCACGACCCAAGCTGAAGGCAGACCCTTAATGACTGAGCCACCCAGGTGCCCCTAACAAGCCGTGCTTTCAAAACTGGTGGCTTTATGTTTTTAATTTAAAAAATGTTTAATTATATAGGTTTGGTTCTTACCTATCTTTGTAAAAAGGATAGTGATCCATCAGCCCAGAAAAGAGCCACCCATCCTCCGGGAGTAGGATTAGCAGAAATTATAATTTACAAAGAATATATAAAACAGGGAGAAAGACCTTTGGTCAACATTCTTACGACATACCGCTGGAGCGAAAAAGAGACTGGAATGAGGAGATCTGCTAATTCAACTGTGTCATCAGATTTGATTTTATCATGAGTATTAATGTAATTCGTATTTTTAATGTTATTGCATTTAATAATACAAAAGAAGTGCAAGAATAAAATCATACAAGAATATGTCCACTTGCCATTCTCAGAAAAAAAAGCAAAATATCTGTTATTTCGGGTTTGATGAAGAAAAACATGTGATATGATTACATACCCATTTTGGACTTGTCTGTGTTTTAGTTACAGATACTAGGTATCAGGACTCTGCCTCAGCCTCTGCTCATAACAGGAAACCATGCCCATCATGAACTTGGGAAAAAAGCTTCACAGTCTTATACCTGTAGCTAGAAATATTTTCTCATAGCGATTTTAAACGTTTCTCATATTTAGCCTGCCCCTTCCCCCCTTGCAAGAGAAATGTTTGTATCTACCTGCTAACGTTGTGGTGAAGTTTACCTATGCTGGAGATCATAAACTGGCCTTGTAGAGGTGTTAGCTACTGTCATGGAAAGCCTCTCCAGCAGGCTCGGCTGCCCAGGGTTTATTTCAGCTTCATCAAGTTTTCTCTACTTGGGAATGTTTTCCCGCCCTTTCTTCTATCCTCTTCTGAAGTTATATATACACATTTTTTAAGATTTTATTTTTGAGTAATCTCTACACCCAATGTGGGGTTTGAACTTAGGACCCCAAGATCAAGAATTGCATGCTCTACTGACTGAGCCAGCCAGGCACCCATTCTGAAGTTACATTTTACATAGAGGTATGTATCCCAACATGTTCATCAAGTTTAACAGGTTGCCTATATTTTTCTTTTCTTTTTTTTTTAATTTTATTTTTGGGGTGCCTTGGTGGCTCAGATTGTTAAGCATCTGCCTTCGGCTCAGGTCGTGATCCCAGGGTCCTGGGATCGAGCCCCACGTCTGGCTTCTGGCTCAGCAGGGAGCCTGCTTCTCCCTCTCCCTCTGCCTCTCCCCCTGCTCATGCTCTCTCTCCCTCTGTATCTCTGTGTCTCAAATGAATAAATAAAATCTTTTAATTATTTTTAATTAATCTCCACACCCAACATGGGGCCCCAACTCACAACCCCAAGATCAAGAGTCTCATGTACCACTGACTGAGCCAGCCCGGCAGCCTCCCCGCATTTCTTTTCTTTATACTTTTCTTTCTTTCATTTTCCCCTTCCTACTTGTATATGGGAAATTATTTCTTCCTAGTTCACTGATTCTTACTTGAAGTTTTTTTTGTCCCCAAAAAAAGTTTAGCCAGCCAAGTTTCCTTCCATTCAGATGAATACCAACCCTCTTTATTAGTATAGGACATGTCTGATTACTAGGCCTGTCTCTCAGAACAATGGCTTTCATACTTTTTTTTTTACTGTAATCCATACAGTAAGAAATCCCATGTTTTACATAGCAACTTGATATACACACATAAACACACATAACTGAAAACAAAGTTTTGTGAAACAAAACTTATCCCTATGGGGCGCCTGAGGCTCAGTCTATTAAGCGTCTGACTCTTGATTTCAGCTCAGGTGACCTGGGGGGCAGGTCTCTGCGCTGGGGGTGGAGCCTACTAAAAACAAACAAATAAAAACAAAAAACCACCCCCACCCCTATCCTTACATGTTATATAGTTTGTCATATTCTATTTTTCTCTTCTCTTCTATTTCTTTGATTAAAAAAATGCTGGGGCGCCTAGGTGGCTCAGTTGGTTAAGCGACTGCCTTCAGCTCAGGTCATGATCCCAGAGTTCTGGGATCAAGTTCCACATCGGGCTCCCGGCTCAGCAGGGAGCCTGCTTCTCCCTCTGACCCTCTCCCCTCTCATATTGTTTCTCTCTCTCTCTCTCAAATAAATAAATAAAATATATATAAATAAAATATATATAAATAAAAAAATAAATAAAAAAATGCTGGTCACACGCTACAAAGTTGATTTGATGACCTTTGGTTTTAAAAAAACTGTCACAAGAAAGACCTCCTAAAGTCACAGAAGCTAAAGAGCTTTGCTCAGCACCCATGAAAATGTTATCTTTACTCTAGATTTCTCCATACCTGGACAATATTAAGGGGACAAAATAATTTCTTAGCCCCTGTAAACTTGTCATTGCTACAAGGCTGTGGTCCCTTTACTCGGCTTGAATCTAGTAAAGCTGTTTCTGTTTACAGCCATTTTCATTTCCCTTTGTTTCATTTTTGCAAAATTAGCAAGACCTTAAGAAATAGAAGAGTAGAGTTTGGTTCAAATGGGGGAAGCCAGCTTCTTGTCCTCAGTGGCACTGATTTGGCTACTTTTGCAGCCATTATTTACCCAGAGGAAATACTTGCCTTTTGGGCTTCTGAGTATTCTGGATGGGTCCAGATCTCATTAGTAGATTTGGTTTCTTTCTTTCTTTCTTCTTCTTTTTTAAGATTTATTTATTTTAGAGAGGGAGAGAGAGAGTGAGCAAGCACAGGGGGAGGGGCAAAGGGAGAGGGAGAGTATCTCAAGCAGACTCCCCGCTGATCACCAAGCCAACTTGGGGCTCCATGTGGGGCTGGATGTGGTGGGGGGTGAGGACTGTGTTGGGGGACTTAGCCCCATGACCCTGAGATCAGGACCTGAGCCGAGATCAAGAGTTGGTGCTTAACCAACTGAGCCCAGGCACTCTTAGCAGATTTGGTTTCTAATTAACCAAAGCCAAGAGGTTTTGTTTGGTTTCATCGAGGTTAAATGATGAAAAGTAACGAGGTGAAAGGGAGTTAATATATACCAGTATCTCCTTTATTTCCCGAGGTGTTAACTCATAGTTGCTGGTCTGAACAATCTGACTTTTCTAGGAGTTTTTTGTTTTGTTTTGTTTTGTTTTAAGATTTTTTTTTTCACCCTGTATACTAGAACAGACACTTTACCCAGAATGCTTAGAATTCCCATGCAAAATTGAATGGACGCTGGTTCTGCCATTTTTCCTTTAAGCAATTCCTCATCATGTTTCCCAGGTTCTCCTCCTTCACTATCCCTTGACACTTAGTGATCCTCTACTTCTTGGCAAATTCTCTTCTCTTGATCTGTGTGACTTTGGGCTCCCTTGGTACCGAATCTCTCTGCTGAGCCTCTTCCACTTCTTCAATGAGGGTGTATCCAGAGGATTTACCCTCAGCTCTCTTTTCCTTTGGCAGACTCATTCAATCTTGACCCTCTTCTATGGATGACTCCCTCATCGATGAAACTTAGCAGTCTATTATATGCCTTTTCTTTCCCAGACCTTACCTTTGCCTCCTAACTTAGTTAGTATTAGGTTTGGCTGTCAGAGACAGAAAACTCAAAAGAGTAGTGGATTAAACAAGAAGAAGTTGATTTCTTTCACAGCAGTGTCTTTGAATGGTATGACTGCTCCGCAGTCATCAGGGACCCCATCTATTTATCTCTTGCTCTGCCATCCTCAATACAAGGTTTCCACCTCTTGGTCCATGATGGCTGCTCATGATCTAGCCTTCACATCCCCATTCCTGGCAGAAAAGGAAAAGAGAAAAGCATACCCAATCCTTTAAGGGCTCTTGCCAAAGTTGCTGCCATCTTATTGGCCAGAACTTAATGCCGTACGCTGGCTTTACTGCATAGCAGGCCGGAAAATGCAGTCTTTACTTTAGGCAGTCATGTATCCAGCTAAAAACTAGATGCTTAATACTTGGAAGAAAGTGAGGAGTGTTGGATATTTGGGGTAACTTGAAGCCCCTGACACATCTCTTAGGTTGTTTCTTTTAGACTATTTCAGTTTTCTTATATTTTGCTAATATGACAAATTGTAAGTAAGTTCTCTTTGTGAACATCCACATCACTTTCTTTGTACTTTTATTACACCATTCATCTTAGTGTGATATTTTATTGTTTCCTAGGATGTTGTAAACTCCTTTTCCAGTACATAGAGGATGTACAGTAATATTTTAAAATTGATGAGTACTGCTTCTAAGTGGTCAAAGTTACAGTGAAGTTCAGGAAAATACTATTTTTTTAAAAAATAGTTTTCATTTTTTATTTTTTCATTTTTCGTTTATTCATTTATTTAGCTTCGTGCTTAATTCACAGTTGACATATATATATATATTTTTAAGATTTTTTCTTTATCTGAGACAGAGTTGGTGAGAGAGAGAGAGAGAGAGCATGAGTGGGGTGGAAAGGCAGAGGGTGATGGAGAAGCAGAGTCCCCACTCAGCAGGGTGCCCAACCCCGACCTGGGGCTCGATCCCAGGACCTTGGGATCACAACCTGAGCCGAAGGCAGACGCTTAACCAACTGAGCCACCCAGGTGCCCTGACATATATATTATCAGTTGATTAAATCAGTGAAAACTGAATAGTAAGTAACTAGGGTTTTTATCCATTGTGTGTATGTTTCATTTTTCATTGTTAGAAAAGGAAAAAACTCTGAGATGGTAGAAATTAAATTCTAATGCCTCATGTATTTTTTTTTCTTAGTACGGCTGTACTCCATGGAATACGAGAGGGACTGCAAAAAGCTTTAACAGACCATACAGTAAAAGCCATTGTGATTTGCGGAGCGGATGGCAAATTCTCTGCAGGTAACCAGTCTCTCACCCTCTCCCACTGTCTCTAGAAACCAGCCACAGACTGAGACCCATACTGCAAAGCACTATCTCTGTGGGTAATGCCTTAGGGTGGGTAAAGGATATGGGAGACTTGAGTGGGAATGAGAAACATTGTAGAGGGAAGGAGTCACAAAGAGACCCAGAGAAGACTCTGACCTTTCTTTTATATTGGATTGGGCCTTTGGAGGACATTTAGTGCCAGGCCTGATGGGGGTTATGCCTGCTAGTATATACTAACTAACACTAACCACTAGCAGGTATGTTCGTACATATCTGCTCGGCAAATACCTCCACCCTATGTGAGCTTGGGCAAATCCCTGTAATCTCCTGAGCCTCAGTTTCTCTACTTAGAAGGTAGATAGTAGGGCCGCCTGGGTGACTCAGTCGGTTAAGTGTCTGCCTTCTGCTCAGGTCATGATCCTGGGGTCCTGGGATCAAGCCCTACATCGAGCCCCACATCGGGCTCCTTGCTCAAGGGAAGTCTGCTTCTCCCTCTGCCTCTGCCCCTCCCCCCCCGCTCGTGCTCACTCTCTCTCTTTCTCTTTCTGCTTTCTGTTTCTCAAATAAATAAATAAAATCTTTAAAAAAAAGAGAAAGTAGGTAGTAATATCTATCTTAACAGGTTTTTGTGAGGTTACATGAGATATATCTGAAAGTCCCTAGTGCAGTGCTTGCCTGCATCAGAAGATGTTCAGTAAATGTTATTTTTTATTTCACACAGAAATTTGAAAAGGAATTCACTTTTCTTCTGAGGGTAACCCATCTCAGGGACCATGGCAATCTTTATTGGGTTATTCCATGAAGAGGCAAAAATATTGAAAACATATGGCAAAGGAATCTGAAATGGTGATTCAGTGGTATTTGTGACAACTTTTCTTCTTTTCCCAATTAAATATGTTTATGCCCTTTGACAAAAGTCATGTGGATAGGAGGGCCTATGTGATCTTACTGCAGCCAAGGGAATTTAATATGTGTTAATTGAAACCTGCGAAGAAATAGATATTAGAATCGTGACAATAAAGAAATGCAAAAATGGGGGTGCCTGGATGGCTCAGTTGTTAAGCGTCTGCCTTTGGCTCAGGTCATGATCCCAGGGTCCTGGGATCGAGCCCCACGTTGGGCTCCCTGCTCGGCGGGAAGCCTGCTTCTCCCTCTCCCACTCCCCTGCTTGTGTTCCCTCTCTCACTTGTGTGTCTCTCTGTCAGATAAATAAATAAAATCTTTTTTAAAAAAGTAAAAATGTTAATCATTATAATAATTGCCATTTACCTTGCCTACTATGTGCCACTTGTGTAGGTTATTTATTTATTAATAATGAAAACTATTTTTACACGTATTGTATTTTAACCCTCAGTAAATCCTACCATCTCTATTTACGGATGAGAAAAATGAGCCTGAGAGAGATTAAAATACTGTGCCAAACGTTAACCAGTTATTAAATGGCTTAATTGTTTGAAAACTTGAGGTCCAGGAACCCAAGATAGTGACTTTGCGGCATGGAGAGAGGGATCCCAATTATGGAGAACTTGATATTTTTTGTAAGAAAGGAGGTAGGAAAGAGAGAATGTAGTAGAGCTCAAGGACAGAAAAAAAATTATTCTCCTAGAAAAGCATTAGGAGTTGTTAGACTTAATGGATTTATATAGAACAAGGCACCCAACAATTGGAAAATATACATTCTTCTTAAATCTGCAACATTTACAAATTTGACCAGATACTGGACCACAAAACTTGTCTCAATAAATTTCACTTAGAAGGGCGCCTGGGTGGCTCAGTCGTTAAGCGTCTGCCTTCGGCTCAGGTCATGATCCCAGGGTCCTGGGATCGAGTCCCATGTTGGGCTCCCTGCTCAGCGGGAAGCCTGCTTCTCCCTCTCCCACTCCCCCTGCTTGTGTTCCCTTTTTCGCTGTCTCTCTCTCTCTGTTAAAAAATAAATAAAAAAAAATCTTTAAAAGAAAATTTCACTTAGAATGCATTCTCTGACAACAATGCAATTAAACTAGAAATCAGTAACAAAAATATAATTAGAAATACCCATATGTTTAGAAATTAGATTCATTTCTTAATAATCTCTGCGCCAAAGCAGAACTCATAATAGAATAAATATTTTGAACGAAATGATAGTGAAAATGCAACATATATAACTTGAGGGATACAGCTAAAGCAAAAGTTAGCAGGAGATTTATAACCATAAAGGTATTTATCAGAAAACAGACTGAAATATAAAAAGCTAAGCGTCTGTATCAAGGAACTAACAAAACAAGCGTGAAATAGACCCAGTGAAGTAGGAGGAAGGGAGTAAGGCGGAGGAGAAATTAACGAGATAGAAACAAATGTGATTCAAGATTATGTCAAAAGTTAGTTCTTTGAAAGATAATAGGAAGGGAAAAATGAAGGGGGGCTATCAGAGGGGGAGACGAACCATGAGAGACTATGGACTCTGAGAAACAAACTGAGGGTTCTAGAGGGGAGGGGGTGGGGGGATGGGCTAGCCTGGTGATGGGTATGAAAGAGGGCACGTATTGAATGGAGCAGTGGGTGTTATACGCAAACAATGAATCATGGAACACTACATCAAAAACTAATGGTGTAATCTATGGTGATTAACATAACATAATAATAATAAAATTAAAAAAAAACCTTAGTTCTTTGAAAGACTGGTAAAATTGACAAACCTCTGGAGGGATTGATCAAGAAAAAAAGAGAAGGCACGATGTATATAAGGAATGGTGAATGGGATTGCACTGCAGATGTTGTAGCCATTCAAAAAGATAACAAAAATATTATGGCTTACCAATATGACTCAAGAGGAAACAGAAAACCATTAAAGAAATTGAGCCAGTAATCAAAAATTTCACAAAGTAAATTCCAGCCCCAGATGACTCTTGGCAAGCTCTACCTAAAAAGTCAAGGAAAATATTATTCTAATTTTACACAAATGTTTTAGGTAATGAAAAAAGAGGGAACACTTCCCATGTTAGTTTCCTAGGGCTGTGGTAACAAATGACTTAAACTAGGTGACTTAAAACAACAGAAATCTGTTCTCTAGTAGTTCTGGAGGGTAGAAGTTCAAAATCAAGATATCTGCAAGGCCATTCTTACTCCGGAGACTCTAGGGAAGAATCTTTCCTTGCCTCCTCTAGCTTCTGCGGTTGCTGGCAACCCTTGGTGTTCCCTGGCTTCTTGCTCTCTCACTCCTATCTCTGCCTCTCTCTTCCCATGGGCCTCTTCCCTGTGTCCAGATTTCCCCGGGCTTATACTGATCACCCTTATCCAGTATGACGTCATTATTACTCAATTATATCTGCAAAGACCCTATTTCCAAATAAAGTAAGTGTCATAAGGTTCAATCCAGCACACTTCCCAATTCATTGGGTGAGGCTAGTATAACCTTGGTACCAACACCTGTCAAGGCCAGTATGAAAAAGCAAAATTTGTGAATGAAATTTGCAATGAAAAAAAAAAAGCAAAATGAAAGGTCAGTTTCATTCTTAAACCTAGATATAAAAAATCTTGAACAATATATTATAAAATTGAATCTAATAACATATAAAAAGTGGAAGACATCACCTTTTTCCCAGAAATACCAGATTGGTTGAACATTAGAAGATTAATGTATTTCATTCTATATAAAAGATTGAAAGAGAAAAAAACATGTGATTTTTTTTTCAAGAAATGCAGAAAAATTTGATAACATCTGACGTATTAAAAGTAAAAATTCCTGGTAAATTAGGTATAGAAAGAAAATGTCTTTATCCATTTTGGAAAACCTACAGCAAATATCAAATAAAATGGTAAATTGAAAGCTTTCCCTATGAGAAAGGAAAAAGACGTGGCTAGCTGCTATCACCATTTCTCCCAGTAAGGCCAGAAAAACAAGTGAAAGGTATAGGGATTGGAAAGGAAAAAATGAAACTTCATTATCCAGAAGATATGATAGTGTTTGCAAAAAAATCAAAATAATCTATTAGAAGATTATAATTAATATGAGAATTTTGCTGGATATACAATCAATATCCAAAAATTAATTACATTTCTATAGGCCAGAGATACACAGTTAAAAAGTGAAATCACGGTTCTCTTGTCTGTGCCTTGGTTTCTGTAAAATGGGATAATAATACTAACCTTATGCTGCAAGTAGAAGGATGTATGTAGTATAACATTTAAGAATGTGGGCTATGTAGTTAAACTGCCTGAGTTCAAATCCTTATTCTACCAATCATTAACTGGTCATATGTTTGAACTAGCCACTTAACAGCTCAAAGCCTTCCTGACCTGTGAAATGGGGATTGTTATACACTTAATCTCGGTGTTAAGAAAATGAAGTAAGAGAATATATGAAACTACTTAGCACAATGCACGGTGTAAAGTATTTATCCAATATGTGCTAATTGCTTTAGGATATGAAAATCATTTAAATCTAAAGTTACAGGATTGATGGGCCTGAGATGCAGGCTGAAATAGATCTTGTTTTTCTTAAGCCAAAAAGGAATCTAAATAATAACAATAATAATAACACTAGATTAGAATGTGAATACAATGGATTGGTAAGAAAACACATAATGCTAGTTAAGAAGCTGGTAGAAACAAAAAGATGAATAGGCTGAATATGAAATAATTGCTTTAACTTCTTAACTTATACCAAGCTTAATGTTTTTATTTATTCATTTATTTATATATTTGGGTGCAAAAGGGTGGTTTTATTAAAGCACAGGGACAGGACCCATGGGCAGAAAAAGCTGCCTTTTTTTTTTTTTTAAGATTTTATGTATTTATTTGACAGAGGAAGAGGGCACACAGTCGGGGGAGCGGCAGAGGCAGAGGGAGAAGCAGGTTCCCTGCTGAACGAGGAGCCCGATGTGGGGCTCGATCCCAGGACCCTGGGGTCATGACCTGAGCCGAAGGCAGATGCTGAACTGACTGAGCCACCCAGGCGCCCTTGCTTAATGTTTTTAAAGAATGGATAATGCTCTAGGGAAAATGCTCATTATTTATAATGTTATGTGAAAAAAGGAAAATATGAAAAATGATGTTATAGAATGCTCTCAATATTGTTAAATATATATTATAATAAACTTTTGTTTAATTCTCTCGTAAATCATTTAGGATAGGTGTTGAGATTAAAGGGCTAAATAAACAACTTACTGAAGGTCACAAAGCCATTTACATATATGCACTGGGAAACAACTAAGAATTCACCAAAATATTACATTGTTATCTCTGTGTGGTGATTTTTGAGGTGGTCTTTATGTTCTTTATTATTCTGAATATTTTTCAAATTTTCTGTAATGCATGTTTTTTTTTTTAAGATTTTATTTATTTATTAGAGAGAGTGAGCACAAGCAGAGGGAGCAGCAGAGAGAGAGGGAGAAGCAGGCTCCCCGCTGAGCAGGGAGCTTGATGCAGGGCTCGATCCCAGGACCCTGAGATCACGACCTGAGCTGAAGGCAGACGGGAACCAACTGAGCCACCCAGGTGCCCCACATGTGTTATTTTTATGATTAGGGAAACCAATAAATATTGTTACTTTTCTTGATCACAAAAAAAAAATCTATTATGAAAACATAATTCCAAGCTGGTTGATGAACATATAACTCATAAATATGTATGTGTTTCATGCTGAAGTTTTATGTTGTAATGCCTTCATGCTCTTAATGAAGATCTGGATCTAAATTGCTGTGAATAGGGTTGGTGAGGAATACCATGCAAAAAAAATAGGAAGGGCTGGCTCAACTTCAGATTCTCTGTTTCCCTTCTCTGGGCTTTTTAATGTTTTTGGTTTGTTCGTTTTTTTAAAGATTTTATATATTGATTTCTTTGAGAGAGAGAGTGCACGTGTAAGCAGGGGGGTGGGCAGAGGAGGAGGAAGAGGGAGAGGCAAAGAATCTCAAGCCGACTCTGCTGCCCTACCTGGGGCTGGATCTCACGACCCTGAGATCATGACCTGAGCCAAAACCAAGAATTGGTGCTCAACCGACTGAACCCAGGTGCCCCTGAGCTTTCTAATTAAAAAAAATTTGGGGGGGGTGCCTGGGTGGCTCAGTCGTTAAGCATCTGCCTTCAGCTCAGGTCATGATCCCAGGGTCCTGGGATCGCGCCCCACATTGGGCTTCCTGCCCGGCGGGAGGCCTGCTTCTCCCTCTCCCACTCCCCCTGCTTGTGTTCCCTCTCTCGCTGTGTCTCTCTCTGTCAAATAAATAAATAAAATCTTTAAAAATAAATAAATAAAAATAAAAATTTTTAAAAGATTTTATTTATTTATTTTAGAGAGACAGCATGAGTGTGAGGGGCAGAGGGAGAGGGAGAGGGAGAGAATCTCAAGCAGACTCCATGCTGAGCAAGGAGCCCGATGTGGGGCTCGATCCTAGGACCCTAGGATCGTGACCTGAGCTGAAACCAAGAGTCAGACACTTAACCAACTATGCCACCCAGGCGCCCCTTAATTTTTTTTGAAGGTAGAGTGGCTACCTATCATATGGAAAGACAGACTTTAGAAGATTACAGGATTCCTGATAAAGATTTGGGGATTGTCTCTCAGGTTGTTCTCCATTTTCCAGGCTGTTTTTTCTTCACTGTGCAGCCAACTAAAGGATGAAGTGTTTTATGGGCCCTAAGAGGTCTGAGATTCCTTGAGAGTTAGCTGTTGCCTTATTGTTATGTAACAGAGTCCACATCTTTCTCAGCTCTCTTTCTCCTTGTCTGTGTCCTTAGGTGCTGATATCCACAGCTTCGGGGCACCTAGAATGTCTGACTTCATACTGGGACATGTAGTAGATGAAATACAGAGAAATGAGAAGCCCGTGGTGGCAGCTGTTCAAGGCCTGGCTTTAGGAGGGGGACTGGAGCTGGCCCTGGGCTGTCACTATAGGATTGCCCATGCAGAGGTAACAGCTAAAGCTCCATATGGGGCTTGGTGTGGGGGACTTTTCTTTAAGGCAAAACCTAAATTCTGTGTAAGCCTCAGAAGTGTTCATTTTAAAGGGCTAGCTCACTGGTTGACAACTCATCTATTTTTAGCACTGGTTTTGCAGCTGCTACGTACCAGCACAATGGTAGTAGTTGGTGAAATATGTCCATTCCAATGATTAATAGCTATTAGCCTGAGCCCCATGACTGTTCCTTTGCTTCCCCTAACCCTGTCCCTTGGGTCTCCCCATGATCCACCACCTAAAGGGGAACTCCTGGATCAGTACTGGGCCCCCAGGACTCTGCTCCAGTAGTGTGGCTTAGGTGAGGTTCCTCTGAGCCATGCTCATGCAGTATGAGGTATAAAATATTTTCACTATCATCCTGAGTATGCATACTTTTTAAAAAAATTTTTTTTAAGATTTTATTTTTATTTATTTGACAGAGAGAGAGCAGGAGAGCACAGGCAGGGGAAGCAGCAGGGAGAGGGAGAAACAGGCCCCGCACTAAGCAGGGAGCCCCAGGTGGGGCTCCATCCCAGGACCCTGACCTGGGATCATGACCTGAGCCAAAGGCAGTAGCCCAACCAACTGAGCCACCCAGGTGCCCCTAAAATTTTATTTCCTATCTCAAGTGTTTTGGTTTTGTGGTCCCTCATGTTTATCAGTACCTAAGAAGATAATTTCCTATTTTGAAAATAGCACAAAACTGTAAATCCATTTGTTTCTGTAAATAGATTTAATTTGGGCTATTAGGTATGTAGATGAAGTCGTGATACCAGTCTTAACAATGGTAACATTTTTGTAAGTAACATATTTTTCTAACGATAAAGATAATATTGATCATTGTCATAGACTAGAAAATACAGGAAACTACAAAGATGTAAACCAAAATCACCCATAAACTCACAGTTCAGAAATAACCACTATTAGCATTCTATTATGTTTTCTTCTGGTCTTTTTCCTACCTGACATTTTTTTTCTTACAGCTTTTTTTTCCTTTACTACCTTTTTTTAAAAAATAGTTATTTATTTTAGAGAGAAAGGAACGCATATGCACACATGTGTGCACGAGTGAGGAGAGGGGCAGAAGGAGAGAATCTTGAAGCAGACTCCCCACTGAGCTCAGAGCCCTGCTTGGGCTCGATCTCATGACCCATGAGATCATGACCTGAGCCGAAACCAAGAGTCGGACGCTTAACCAGACACCTAACCGACTGAGTCACTCAGGTACCCCTAAGTTGCCTTCATTTTCAAAAGCTAGTTTTGCCAGGTATGGAGCTCTTGTTTGACAGGTTTTTGCTTTCGGTGCTTTGAATGTCATCCCACTTGCTTTCGGCCTCCATGGTTTCTGATGAGAAATTTGCTGTTAATCTTATTGTAAATAGTCTTTAAAAATATCATTTTAAATGACTGTATAATTTTGTCTATAGATATACCATAATATATTTAACTATTTCCTTAGGGCATTTTAATTTTTATAAAGGCTAATGAATAAAGACATATATCCTAAGTGCTCCTTTTTCTCTGTCCCTCTTACCATTCCTTCTGCACACTGAGGGCAGATCTAAGTTATGAGCAATAAGTCAGGGGATGGGGATGAACGGTGGTGGAAAAAATCATGACTGTTAGGAAAGCCTTGTGTGAGAGAGGCTCAAATATTTATTTTGGAGCTGTTGGCATCAGAATGTAGGTAAATGACAGTCTGCATGAAAGCACTCTCCTCCTCCCATCCTGTACCTGGAAGATGACTAACAGAGCTTTAGCTACCTTTTTTTTTTTCATGGAAAGAGGGAGAGAGCATGTGTGCGTGAGCTGGTGGCGGGTGGGGGGTGGGGGGTGCAGACCGAGGGAAAGGGAAAGAATCTCAAACGGGCTCCATACCCAGCATGAGCCCGATGCAGGGCTCGATCTCACAACCCTGAAACCATGACCTGAACCAAAATCAAGAGCCGGACACTTAACCAACTGAGCCACCCAGATGCCCCGAGCTTTATCCACCTTTAAATAGCCAGGAGATGCATGTGATAAAGGACTCAAGCTCACTCTCTTGTCTGGACTGAGGTTGTCGCCTGATTATTTTTCTGCAGTAGCTTTATTGAGATACAATTTACATACCATATAATGCACTCATTTAAAGTGTACAATTGAATGGTATATTAGCATATTCACAGAGTTGTGTAACCATTACCACAGTTGATTTTAGAACATTTTATTATCCCAAAGAGAAAATTCATACCCTTTAGGAGTAACCCACCATCTACCCTCTCCCCCCAGTCCTAGGCAACCACTAATCTTTCTGTCTCTATGGGTTTGCCCATTCTAGGCATTTCATATAAATGGAATCATAGAATATGTTGTCTTTTATGGCTTCTATCTCTTAGTGTAATGTTTGCAAGTTTCACCCATGTTGTAGCATGTATCAGTACTTCATTCCTTTCTGTGGCCTAATAATATTCCCTTGTATAGATATATGACATTTTCTTTTTCCATTCATCAATTAATCAACATTTGAGTTATTTCCATTTTCTTGGCCTTTGTGAATAATGATGCTATGAAAATTTGTGTACCTTTTGTGTGTGTGGGGGGGCGTGTTTTCATTTCTCTTGGGTATAAATCCAGGAGTAGAATTGCTGGGTCATATGGTGACTCTATGTTTAAACTTTGAGGAACTGCCAAATTGTTTTTCAAAGTGACTGTACCATTTCAAATTTCCACTAACAATGGAATGAGGGTTTTGTATTCTCCACCTCCTCTCCAACACTTGTTATTGTCTATATTTTTATTATAGTCATCCTATTGGATGTGAAGTAGTATCTTGTGGTTTTGATTTAAATTTTCCTGATGGCTAATGATATTGAACATCTCTTCATGTGCTTATTGGCCATTTTTTTTATCTCTTCTTGGGCGAAATGTCTATGCAGATGCTTTGCCCCTTTTTAATTGGATTGTCTTTTTATTATTGAGTTGACAAAGTTCTTTATGTATTCTACATATATGATTAGCAAATATTCTCTCCTATTCTGTGGGTTGTCTTTTTAATTTCTTGGCTGCCTGGCTCTTTTAGGGCTCCATAAAGCTGTTTCTGGAGAATATCATTTTTGTTGGCCCAAACAGATCATAATGGAGTTAGAGAAACAATGTGTAAGAAGCTAGGGATGTGTTTCAACCTAAGACTTAGGGACAGCACAGCTCTATTTATGCTGTTAAGTAAAGTAGAGTGTACACTAATTTGCCCTGTAGAAACTCTTGCCGAATATTATGGAACAGCGTTTTTGAGAGTGTGGGAAATCAGGGGAATGCTTGTCTTGACTGTACAAGTCATCTCATTCTTATGATCTTCATGCGTTCAAACTTTGATAGGCTCAAATTGGCTTCCCAGAAGTCACATTAGGAATCCTTCCTGGTGGAAGAGGAACCCAGCTTCTCCCCAGACTCATCGGAGTTCCTGCTGCACTTGACTTAATTACCTCAGGTCAGTACAAACCCTGCCAACAAGCATCTAGAGCAGTGTGAGGAACTGAACTAGGAGGTAGAGAAATTCTATATTGACCATCCATTCCCTACTGATCTTAAGAGAATACTTTAACTTCTTTGACGATCAATTTTCTCATCTGTAAAATGGAAGGAGTACCTGCCCTGAGAGCTTAGCTTCTCAGATGTTACCATGAAGACCACATGTAAGTGCCTTCTAAATGAAAGTGTATACAAAGCGCCAATTATATGTAAGTCTTTATCATAGTTTGAGTGTCCATGCACAGACACTGGTATTCATATAGGGTGCATGATGTTCAGACCCGACTTAGAAATTGTAATATAAACAAGAATTAAAACCAGAATTGTCACAGAAAGGTTTCAGGTTTTGGTGTGGAAATGACTGAATTTTTCGTTTCACAGGTATTAAGATTTTAGCTACAAATAAAGGTTGTTTCTTCTCACTAGGGAATGTGAACAATGCAACACTAGAAAACATTTAGACACCCTAGATTTACCAAATACCGTAAGACTTATAAAGAGATTTCCAGTAGAGGTAAGATAGGAAGAAAGAGTCACATTTTGATTGACAGTATTTCTTCTTTCTTTATTTCTATGGGTCAGGAATTTGGGACCAGCTTAGTTGGATTCTAGCTCAGGGTTTCTCATGAAGTTGTAGTCAAGACAATGACTGGAGCTGTAGTCATCTGAAAACTTGAGTGTGGCTGAAGGATCTACTTCAAAGTTGGCTCCCTCACATGGATGGCTAGTGGGTGCTGACTCTTGGCAGGAGGCTTCATTTCTTCTCCACATGGACTTCCCCCTAGAGCTGCCTGAGTGTCTTCACAACATGGAGAGTGGCTTCCTCTGGAGTGAGTGATCCAAGACAGAGCAAGGCAAAAGCTGCGATGTCTTTTATGACCTAGCTCTGGAGCCTTGCACCATCTTCTCTGATTATGTATATATATTTCTGATTGATTATGTATATATACGATATATTATGTATGTATATACACATATACATACATATATACACATATATATAAACGTACACACACACATATATACACATATATGCACACACACACATATATATGTAAAATGTACATGTATACATATATAATATACATATATACATAATGTATATATGATATTGATTATAGAGGTCTTTCCTGACATGGGAGGGGGCTTGAGCACCGAGAGGTGAAACTCCCTGGTAGTCACTTTGGAGGCTAGCTACCCCAACTGTATGCTCACACATATGCGTCCCTATTATGTAAGTCACATATATAGTAGGTTAGATGGAGACTAGTGCTAAAGAGAAAGATAAAACAGAAAGTGGGAATATAAAATGTGAGGGACAGAGGGGTAATATTCTAATATAAAATGTTAGGGATGGAGGGGTTAAAAAGGCTTTCCTACAAGATGACATCTGGGAGAAGACCTGAAAGAGGTGAGGTGGCTTATTATGCCAATATCTGGAGGAAGATATTCCACGTGGAGAAATTAGCCAATGCAAAGCCCAGATGCAGCAGTATACTTGGAAGTGTCAAAGAGAAGCAAGAAGGCCGATAGAAGCTGAAGTGAAGTGAGTAAGGGGAAGACACACAGGGGGTGAAGTTGCATCATGTAGGGCTTTGAAGATGAAAGCACAAACTTTGGCTCTTCTTCTAAATGAGGCAGAAAGACATGGGTGTTTTGAGCAGGGAGTCAAGTGCTCTCATTTAGGTTTTTTTTAAAAGATCACTCTGGCTGTTGAAAATATATTAACTGGAGGTAAGGGCCGAAGCCTGCCCTAATCTTCCAAGGGCAAGATGAGGAGAGCTGGGACCTGTGTGGTAGCCATGTACATGGTGAGACATGGCTGAATTCTGCATGTATTATGAGGGGAGAGCCAGCAGGAGTCCGTGACCCATCAAAAGTGATCTGTGTGAGAAAGAGGAGAAGGAGTGATTCCGCTGGCCTGAGCAGCTGGGAGGGTGGCGCCGTTATTGAGCCGGGGATTGCTGCTGGTGAGGCAGGCTGTAGGGAGGAATCACAAGAGCTTACTTTGGGACATGTTAAGTTTGAGAGGCCTGTTAGACATCCAAGGAGACGTCAAGGAGACAGCTGGACAAACTGGCCTGGGATTTCGGACAGAGCTCTTTCTGATCTCTCAGCCTCCATTTTCTCATCAGTAAAAATACCACACGGTTGCTTTAAAGAATAATGCAATCACATGACTTGCTTCTGGTAGAGTACCTGCCACATAGAAGACATTTAATGAATGGTAACTGTAGCAGGCCAAATAATGCACCCCCCACCACCAAAGATGTCCATGTCCTAATCCCCAGAACTCCTGAATATATTACCTCACAATCAAAAGGGACTTTGTAGATGTGATCAAATTAAGAATCTTAAGATGGGAGATTATTCTGGATTTTTCAGGCGGGCCCAATTCATCACAAGCGTCCTTAGAAGAGGGAGGCAGGAGATCAGAGAGGAGAGAAGATGCTACCCAGCTGGCTCTGAGAATGGAGGAAGTGGCCACGAGCCAAGCACTGCAGGCAGGCTCTAGAGGCAGGAAAAGACCATGAAACAGATTCTCTCTTAGAGCCCCCAGACAGTTTTGCTGACCTATTTTAGACTTCTGGTCTCCTAAACTAAGATAAGAAATGTGTGTTGTTTTAAGGTGGGAATTCATAGAGGAAACTAGTACAGTACCTATTAACAATGACGCCATTAAGACTGTTGCTGTTTGGTTTGGAAAATTTTTTTTTTCTAACAGAGTATGCTAAAAAAATTGTTATTGAAAGTTGACGAGCCCCTGCTGATACTCATGTTGAAAAAAACACCAGCTTGGTAAGCACTGTGCCCATAGGAAGTTAATAAGTAAACGGAGTTAGATTAAATTAATAAGTAAATAGCTAACCTTTTCTGATCTTCTGGAAACCATTAGAGAGCTAATTCTGGAAAGTGGAGCAATTACAACAACCACCGTTGCTTTTCCACACTTCCCTTAAAATGCTACCCGAAAACAGCTGAATCTTCCGCAGTAACCACAAAAGAGATGCTTGAGCACATTGCAATTCATTCCCTGATGTTCTCTGTCCAATCAAATGACAAGGACTATAGTGCCCTGCTCTTGCTTCTGCTTTCTTTTTGTAGGGTTTGTCCTTTTCTTGTTCACTGAATAGCATAGAAAGTCTCTGCTCTGTTCTCATCGAGCTTTGCTCCAGCCCATGAATTTCTTTATGGTCACTCCCAGGACGGGGAAACCCTCAGGCTCTAGACTTTGAGGAGATACTTCTTACCACCTAGAATAGTCAGGGAGAAGTTGTGAGTGGCATCCTTATCCTACCTGTGTTTTCAGGTGGGTTAAGTCCAGGTGAGTTTTCTCTATATATGAACAAGACGTGGAGGGTAAATTTTAGTAGCCGGGGCTCCCAAGCAGTAATAATATATATCAGCAAATATAATTTGGTGACCAAAACCAACAGACAAAAAAACATTTAACACTGAACCCAAAGCCTATGAAAATATTCTGTGGCATTAGAAGAGTGAAGCATTAATGTGAAACAAGATGAAAGAAAATGAAAATTTTAGAAAATAATCTAAATTAGAAAAGAAAATATTGTATTTGTTAAATAAGAACACCCTGTCTAAAATAAAAACATTAGGCCAAATAACTTCTTTTTGAAGCAATAAAAAGAAGACACGATCAAACAGACAACTCGATCAGCAACGTGGAGGATAAATAGAGACACATTTCTGAAATTCAGAAGAATTTAACAAAAAGATAGAGAAGGTATGTAATCGAGGTCTCTGCTTTGAATAACAAGAGCTCCCAAAGCATGAAGCAAAAAGGTGAGAGGCAGTAACCAAAGGAAAAAACAGAAGAAACTCTTCAGATATGAAATGGAACCAGAGATTACAATTCAGCAAACTCACCGTTTTCTTGGGAAAAACTGATGGGATATCAATTGCCTGATGTATTTTTAGTAAAGATTTTAAACTTCCAGGAAATGGAATCCTGCAAGCTTCCAAAAGATAAAAACAAAACAAAAGATTACTTTCAAAATAACTAAAATCACTCCAGCCACAAATAAATGCTAAATATATGGAACATTCATATACGATCCTAGTTCCAGGGCTCTGAGGCAGCGATAGTGTGTATCAAATCAGATAATACACGATCCTAGCATATGAATGTTCCATACGTTTGTCATACATTATTATCCTTACGTTATCATCATTTTAAAGACTGTATAGGATCCTACATTCTAGGATCCTAGAATGTAGGATCCTATACAGTCTTTAAAATGATGAGCCTATTCTAAGATTCTATGCAATCTTTAAAATGGTAATCTATATCAGAAGTTCTTAAAGTGTGGTCCAGGGACTCCTGGGTATGCCTAAGACCTTTGGGGGTGGTTCGTGAAGTCAGAGCTACTTTCATAACAATAGGACGTGACTTGCCTTTTCCACTCTCATTCTCTAAGACCTTTCCAGAGGTGGTTGTATTCCAGGTGATGTCAGAACAGATGGAATGCAGAAGCAGATATGAGAACCCACCTGTCTTCTATTAAGCCAGACATGAAAGAAATTTACAAAAGTGTAAAACAATGACACTCTTCTCACTAAGCTTTTGAAATTTTGAAAATATAGTTATTTTGCATTAAAATGTATTCATGTTAACATTAATGTTAACATTAACATTTATCCTTGTTACTTTAAAGTGATTTAATAAACATTTTTAAAATTCTGTTTTAATTTCTAATATGATAAATATTGATAGAAATAATCCACATAAACAAAAGCTTTTTGGAGTCCTCCATTATCTTTAGGAGTGCAAAGCGGTCCTAAGATTAAAAAGTTTGAGAGCTGCTAATTGAAATCTGTATTTTTTTCTGACACAGAAACCACAATACAAAACTGTGTATATGTGATCCAAATTAGAAAACAGTATGAGTCTATGTGCATAAAAATGCTTTTTTTCTTTTAAATGCTGGGGAGTTGTTATCAATCTGTACAGAGTATGAAAGGGTAGCTAGAAAAACTAAAAGTATTAAATTTCTTGCTTTCAATAAGTTAAATTAGAAACTGTCTTAAGTTACAATGGTATGATAAGTACACTTTTAAGAATGTACAGTATGTTAAGTATCTAATGTAAAATTCATAAGAGGGTGCTTACAATCCAATATACTACAGAATTCAAAGCACATAAGATAGTTCATTCTGCAAAAGATCAAATAGGAAGGAAGCAAAGCAGAATAAAATATGGGGGAAATTATAATAGTGTGAAATGAGTATAAAGTCTAAGGTTTACAAAAATTGAAGCATGTGGGGAAATATTGAGGAATTCTGTGTCTCTGTTTTCATCATTAAGTCTCAAAGGCAAGCATATCTTGGGGAAAATCAGGAAGAAATCTGGCTTCTTTGACAAAAAAGAAATGAACAAGGATTGCCTTTTCCAAAGCACTGCTGCTTATAGAAATATCACTATTTTTAACCTGATGAAGAAGAGTACAAACAGTAAAGGATATGATGGATTCTAATTTGCATAGAAAAGGTCACAGTGAATTAGAAGAAAATTAACATTAGAATCATACATCTATCTTTTTAAGTTGTCTGTACAATTTTAGGGGGACTTTAAAATGACATCTGGAAAGGATTCTATGTTGAAAAAGATTTTCTAAAGGTTGGAAAAGAAGCCCTGAAGAACGTTGGAAAAAATCGAGATTACCCACTTTGGAGAAGAGAAGTCTCAGCTTCAGTTACCCTGGGTCTCCTTATAGTAGCTCTAGGCAGGGCCCTTATTAAAGTCTGTTGGACAGGGGTTGTCCACACTGAGGGCAGCAAGAGAAAAAGCAAGTTTAAATCTGAGCCTGAAGATTTGGGTTGTATATACAGAGCTGTGTCTTTAGGCCCTTGAAGCAGAATCAAAGTACCCAGAATCTCACTGACTTTGTAAGAACAGTCGTGATACACCTCCACTTGTGTGAAATCCAGGCTAGAAGCAATCATTACAGCTGAAGGAATTTGCAGTGCATCCTCTGGGTAGCTCAGATTATCTACTCAGTTGCCCCAAAGATCCTTTTTGTACTCAGGTTTCCATTTTCCATTTTGTCTGCTGTTGGTGCCCTTAACCTGGGCAGGTTGATTCACTCACCCCTTACCCAAGTGATTTTTTTTTTTTTTTTAGGGTCTCCACTTTAGACTCCCTTGCAAACTTAAGAATGAGTCAGCGAAACATTAAAACAGGCTTACTAAACATAGCCTAAGCTGATATCTAGAATCGTTATACCAACTATGGAGTTAACACTTTATTATTTTAAAAGATTTTTTATTTATTTGTTTGAGAGAGACAGCACAAGCAGGGGGAGAGGGAGAAGCAGACTCCCCACTGAGCTGGGAGCCCGACGTGGGGCTCAGTCCCAGGACCTGAGCCAAAGGCAGACGCCCAACCATCTGAGCCACCCGGGTGCCCCCCAAGTGATCTTATACACAGGACACTTGACCCCTGCAGCCACTCATCCATTCCTCACTGCCCTCCTCACCCCAGGAGGAAATCTGGAAGCCTGTTTTCAAAGGCACTTCTAGAAAACCACCCAAATAATGTTGCAGAGTGGCCCCTGCCAGAAATCATTGAACTGTCTCTCTGATCAAGAAAACCCATCTGTAACTCTCTGGAGCACTACAAAGAACCAGGAATGAGGGTTTGTCTCAAAGATGACATCCACTAACCCTGTATGAACAGCAAGGACTGTGACACTGTTGCCCTCAAGACTGATTTGATGATCACTTTCCACAAGGCAAGATGGTACTGGCAAGAAAGCAAGTAAGGTGTTACTGTCTCCTTCCTCCTGACCCTGTGTTAAGGGATGCTCGTATCCCTTAACTCGCTTCTTCAGAATGTTCAGATTAAATTACGTATTTACACCCGGTGAAGAACTCAGGAGTGATGCTCATCAAACTTCTTAACACCCTACAGTTGCCATTCTATATTGGAGGTGGCCAGTGCCACCCCTGGCCATTAGCAGCTCCTTGTACCACCGCCATCAGACACTAGATGTCGCTAGCTGCTCCTTTTTGTCCTCACTCCAGGCTGACAACCCTCTGTAGAGCGCTCCTTTCTCCAAACTTGGGGTCATGGGCCACACCCTACCTGTATGGATCTGAAGCAACAGTTGTCTGATCACTTCTGCTTCCCTTTTAGCTTCTGTAGTAAAAGGCAGGGCTCCAAAACTCACACAAAAGCAACTCCACAAACGAAGGGAGATGCTGGGTAGGCAAAAGATGACACAAGTCCACCCCATTTTTCCCGTGTAATTTTGATTATAACTTAAATAATGTTAACCTAATCAATAATTTCCCCCTGTTTACCCAACTATATTCATGTTTCAGGACTGTCTTTTTTTTTTTTTTGTAATCAGTGATGGTATGTATATTGGTGTAAGATACTGCTACTCTCTGCTGTTACTATCCCTGTTATTAGTCTCAAAAATTGATCATCTCTTCTCTAGAAATGTATACTTTACAAAGTGCTTCCACAGAGATTTATAGACTATAAAGAAAATGTGTTATTCTCACTTGATACTCAGAATTACCAAGGTAAGCATAATTATTCCCATTTGCCTAGGAGGAAGGGGTGGTCCCCGTACAATTCTTCATCATCACACAAATAGTAGTAGAAGGTAGAGCTGAAGCTTGAACTAAGTTTTCTGGTTACCTATACGATGACCTTTCTACTATAATAGTCAGTGTGTTGCTTATTTATTTCGTTTAATAATAGATGTTTGTATCCAGGACAGATAACCTTCCCACCTAGACGGAGTAATGCTTTTGCTTTAACCTCACGTTGTTCTTTGATTTTTGTTTTGTTTTGTTTTAGGAAGACATGTTTTGGCAGATGAAGCACTTAAGCTGGGTATTCTAGATGAAATTGTGAACTCAGACCCGGTTGAAGAAGCAATCAAATTAGCTGAGAGAATTTCTGGTAAGAAGATAATAATGAAAATAGCACAAGATTGGAAGCAAGCTAAACTTTCATTTTAATAAAGAATTCCTTAAATATCTTATGGTACATCCATGTGATAGAATATGATGGAGCTTTAAAATGAATAAGAAACTCTGCATATTGATATGTTATAAATGCCACGACATATTGTATTACTAAGTGAAAAACACTATACATCAGGGGCCCTGGGTGGCTCAGTTAAGAGTCTGCCTTTGGCTCAGGTCGTGATCCTGGAGTCTCAGGATCGAGTCCCGCATCGGGCTCCCTACTCAGTGGGGAGTCTGCTTCTCCCTCTGCCCTTCACCCCACACGTGCTCTCTCTCTCTCTCATTCTCTCTCTCAAATAAATAAATATCTTTAAAATAAAAAACCCTATACATCATTGTGTATAGTGGTTCACCATTTATGCAGAAAGAAAAGGGGAATGGGCCTGAATGTCTATATTGGGAGAATGTATATATGTAACTGTTCGTCTACATATAAGATATTTCTGTAAAGATTCACAAGAAATGGCTAATGGTTGCCTCTGGGAATGGGGTTGGTCAGCCAGGGAAGCTGTTGGAAGAAAACTTTTCATTGTTTACCCTTTTGTACCTTTGAATTTGGATTGAAATAATGTATTTTCTGTAAGAAATATAATTAAAATGAAAACAAGCAAACAAACAATTCAGCAAACAGAAACAAGCCTCTCAGTGTGCCTGGGGGCTCAGGCACAGGTTGAACATCCAACTCTTGGTTTTGGCTCAGGTCATGATCTCAGGGTCATGAGATCAGGCTGCACTCTCAGCGGGGAGTCTGCTTGAAAATTCTCTCCCTCTGCCCCTCACCCTACACTCTCTCTCTCTCTCTCAAATAAATAAATAAATCTTGGGGAGAAAAAAAAGAAAGAAGCCTCTCTAATTTGCCACAATGAAACCATAGTTATGTCTGGTGGAGCTGTATTTTCTTTCTCTCGTTGATTTCTCTCTTTATGGATTCATGGCGTTCGTTCCTTTAAGAGTCCTTGGGAGTGGCACTCCAAGCGTTTTCCCTTTTTCTTCTTTTCAACTTTTCCTTTTTCAATTTATGGAGATTGGCAGCAAGATGGAGAGGGTTAAAGAATGCCAGAAAAAATAATGGGGAGCAGTGCTGGGTCACAGGTAGAGCTGCAGGCTCTTCTTTCTGCTTGGTGGTAGGCAAAGGCTCAGTGTCATTCAAAGGCGTTCTTTTGAAAAAGTCATCCTTTTGTCGACCCTGGCAGGGACCAAACACATCCCTGAAATAATCTTTCTTTTTGTGGCTCTAGCCAGTTGTGGTTTCAATGCGACTATAAAAGCTTGAACTGGAGAGGCCAGGGACTGTAGAGAGAAGATCCTGGTGACTCATATAGAGAATTAGCAAGTCTTTGCCCAAAAGGGAATGAGCCTCCTGGTATCGTTCTCTGCCTTCCATACAGTCATCACCAACTTTTTGTCTCTGATTTTACTGTGCCTCCTGGAAGGGCTTGTTGTCGTGTTAGAAGTCACTCGGTTGGCTGACAGCAAAGGCTATTTGCGTTTGGAGATCCATACAAGAGTTTTTGGTTTAGGGCTTGTGCTAGACCCATGTCTTAACATTGACACCCATGGCTTTAGTTTGTAAAGAACTAGGTCTCCACAGGAAGTTCTTTTCCTTAACTGATTTCCCTAGATTGAGATTTGAGAGTTAAGGAACTAGAAGAGATAGATGAGGATCATAGTCTAGTAAATTGTAAAATGGTCTGTTTTAATTTTAAAAATGTACTTGACTTTAAAAATAATTTTTAAGTTAGAAAACTAAACATTAAGTTAATTTTTTTATTTATAAAATTTATAAAATGGCCTACTCAGTCTGTGCAACATTGCACAGTTTGTCCACTTGGTGGCATCCAAATATTGAGGAGGAATTATTTGCTTTTTTTTTTTCTTTCCGTTTTTTTAGGAATCATCTGCTTTAAAATTCGGTAATTCACCTGTTAACAGTAGGGAAACAGTTTTTAGCTTTTGACAATTATATATAACTATTTTAAATTGTAATTATGAAGACTACAGAAATATGTAAAATTGTGTATAAAAATGTCTAAAATATAAATTTACATAAATTCTATAATTATAGCTATATAGAGTATGAATATAGCCAAAAATTTAAAGGAAATATGCAAAAATGAAAATAAGTTTTTTTCAAAAAATTTCATAAGTAATCTTTTGCTTCTGTTTTCATTTCTTCCAGCTTTATTGGGGTATAATTTACACACAGTAAAATCCACCCATTTCAAGTGTAGAGTTTGAAAAATTTTTGTAATTGTTTATATTTGTGTAACTACTGTCACAATCACTACATAGTTCTATTACCCTAAACAAAAAAGTATTTTCATGCCCCTTTCCTGTAGATTCTCTTCCCTTCCCCTTGGCCACAGATAATCACTGACCTACTTTCTCTTAATACAGTTTTGCTTTTTTAGAATTTCATATGGTTGGAATCACAATATAACATGTAGCCTTTTGTGTCTGACTCCTTTCACTTAGGATAATGTCTTTGAAATTCATCCATGTTGTTTCATGTAAAAATATTTCATTCTTTTTTATTACCTAATAGTGTTCCATAGTATGTATATCATTGTAAAATATTGGAGACAACTCAAAACTCTAATTTTAGGGGATTAGTTACATCAAAGGTGGTAGATCACAATGAAGCAACCCCATTCAGCCATTAAAACTTCCATTTTTTAAACAAAGTTGAAGAACTTGGGAAAATGCTTACATGTAAAATTGTAGAAAACAACCAGATAGGAAAATGCACAGTTGTGTGTTTATGTCTTCATATGCATATTTGCATAAGGAAATAAACCAAAAAATTTTTGTCAGTGGTTGTATTGGGTGGTAGGTAATGAAGACTCTTGATTTAAAAAAAAAAATGTTTATCTTGGGGTGCCTGGGTGGCTCAGTCGGTTAAACATCTGACTCTTGATTTCAGCTCGGTTCACGATCTCAGGGTTGTGTGATCAAGAGTCCGGAGTAGGGCTCCGCGCTCAGCGGGGAGTCTGCTTCTCTCTCTCTCCCTCTCTCTCTGCCCATCCCCATGCATGCACGCTCACACTGTGTCTCTTTGGGGGGTTAAGTCTCAGAATCCCCATGGGAAACTCTGGGAATTTTACTGTTTGGTTTTATTTATTTGGGTTTTTTTGTGTGTGAGAGAGAGAGAAAGAGAGAGAGAATACATGAGCCAGGGGGAAGGGTGGGAGGTGGCGGTGGGGGGGCGGGGAGGGCAGAGGCAGAGGGAAAATCTCAAACAAGCTCCACTCCCAGCACAGAGCCTGAGGAGGCGCTCAATCTCATGACCCTGAGACCATGACCTGAGCCAAAATCAAGAGTCAGACGCTTAACTGACTGAGCCACCCAGGTGCCCCTGTTGTTGCTTTTAAAATGAGTTCCACCATTTGGAATCCTGTGATTCCTTGGTGCTGCTTTGTAATCGGTAAATGCCAGAGATACAAGGTAGAGAAATAGTGCAGGTTGACAAAGGACGATCTCATAGATTCATATGTACATTTGCCATTTATTATCTTACAAAATGCATAGCATAGACAGACTTGTTCATTTTGCCTTTCATTTTCATTGAAGGTCTTGTGCTTTTCCTTTCTGTTTGTTCTAGACTTTCCTCCCCTTCTCCTCCTTCTTCTTTTTGGTCTTTGTTTTTAAATATAGCTATTAGTATGTAGTTATTTGGCAGAACAAAAATGATGGATTGGCTTGAAGGAGAGGCTCCACAAAAATCTTTTATAAATACATATTTATATTTTATAATGGGTATTTATGAGTATACTAAAAACCACTGAATTGTAAACTTTAAAATGGTGACTTTTATGTTATATGAATTGTACCTCAATTTTTTTGAAAGAATTTATTTATTTATTTTAGAGAGAGTGTGTGTGTGAGTGGGCAAAGGGGTGAGGGAGAGGGAGAGAGAATCCTCAAGCAGACTCCCCACTGAGCACGGAGCCCACCGTGGCCTGAACTGAAATCAAGAGTCAGCTGCCTAACCACTTAGCCAACCAGGTACCCCTATACTTTGATTTTTAAAATACATGTAAAATTATTGAGTTCTCCTTTCCCATTTGTAAAAATATGCCATTAATTAAGCCTGTTCCCACCCCATTCCTACATCTTACCCTCCCATTCTCACCCCAACCCCTGATAAACTTCTTCAGCTGAAATGTTGACTTAAAAATAATAACAATAATAATTATAACAAGGATATATATATGTGTATATATATAAAATTTAATAACAGGGAAAAGATTAAGGAACTTATTTAGTTTCCACATCCAATAAAAAAGGGGAGAAGGAAGGGAATTTCCAGTGGTCAATGTTGCAATCAGCAGTTTGGAACCAGTTATGGGTAGAAGGGGATTATAGGAGGTTAGCATGTATCTAAAAATATGACTTGGGGGTACCTGGGTGGTTCAGTTGGTTGAGCATCTGACTCTTGATCTTAGCTCACGTCTTGATTTCAGGGTTGTGAGTTCAAGCTCCACATATATATATATGATTTGGGAAGTAGCTGCAAATTTCTCTTACAATTTAACATGCATCGTGGAGAGGAGAGTTGACTGTGAAAGTCAATTAGCGTCATGCATCTTAATGCTCCTGTTATATGAAGCTTATATGAAGCTGTTATATGAAGACTACTGCAGTACAGTGGATTAAGCAGAGCATTTCAGAGTTACTTGGCCAAACTGGATTGCTTTGGCTCAACTGGGGAGGAGAGGGTCCTGTAAAATACTATTTATTTGCACTTGCATTTGGCCAGCAGCCTGCTTATTCCCAAACTGAGTAAGAACTCCCCATTCCCACGTGCATGTTTCTAGCATGAAGCTGAAAGTATGTGCTGTTATTCAGAGATGGGCACAGGAGACATCCAGCTGGGGGGGCCTCAACTCAGGAACCTAATGCTGTTTTTGTCCCTGTAACGAACCCTGGTTCTGTTATTGTTATGGCACCATGTTAGCCATTTTTAGTGATTCTAATTCTGCCTACAGACTTTGGTCTGTGTGTTCATTTTGATTTTGTGACTTTAAACAAATCTTAATGGTATCATCATCTTTCTCTCCATTTTATCTTTTGCTTTTTGTAATTTATTTTTGCTCTCTGTGAACCTTTATATACACGTTTCACAAGAACAGAGTGACCCTGCCTCACAGAGAAGGCCTAAGCGCATGTCTAAATTGAGCTGCCTTTTTTTGTAATACCCGAGTTCTGTGGGTGACCTTCTGCAAGACTGAAAAAGTACAGTTTTCCTGTCTGTCCTTTGCAGAGCTTCTGTGACAAACATAGCTTACTTACTGTTTATCACAACTGGAGAACAGACCATCCTTTATGTCTTAGGTAACCATTTCTGTAAATTGCATGTTGTGCCTCTCTTTAAACTAGGCAGAGAAAATCACTTCCTGTCAGTTTACCAGAAAGAAGAGAGGGAAAATAATCACCTCCTTTTCTTCCTTTAGGAGGGTGATTCACTTTTTTTTTTTTTTTAAATCAAAACTTGAGTATTCTTCTGCCTTACAATACCTCAAAGAATTAAGAAAAAAATGTGAATGGGTCAAGGAAGGAATTCAATTATAAGCATATTTGAATCACTAATTAGTTTCTCTTCTCCTCATTTTCCTGGGTGCTGACCTCATTTGCTGGTGCTGACCTGCCCATACCAGCCTCTCTTATTCTGTAGGTACAGCTGAATGAATTTAAAACCACCAAGACGTTAAAACAACCAAGTGTATAAGAAACACACGCTGAAAACACCATACCTGTAGACCTAAAGGGGAAATTCTGAATATATTTTGTTTTAATAGAACGAATTTGTAAGGTAATAGCATCCTTTATAGCTGCAGCAGGAAAGAGATAGGAAGTTGAGCAGGAAAAAGCATCTGTATTTGTGCCCGGATCCACAATTCCCCAGTGGATGTGCTCAGCTTGGCCCTAGACTGGTCTGGACAAGTGCCACAGGTAGTTCCCAGAATGCCCATCTGCAGTCGGATAGATACTGAGTATCCCCAGGATAATAGCATTATGCAGATCAGCAATAATTACTGTAATAATTACTGCACACAATTAAGCAGGCTTTCCTTTTTTCTTTTCTCTCTGTTTTTTTTTTTTCTTTCTTTCTTTCTTCCCTTTTCAGTTTCTGGTCCAGGGCAGAGTTTGCCAGGAGCTGCAGCTGTCCTTGAGCCAGATCCTGGCTGACCTAACGCTCTGCTCTTGCACTTTCCAGAAGCTACACCGCAAAATCAGGTGTTGAAGTTATAAAAATACACATGTGTAGGCCCCAGCCTTAAATATTCTTAGCTGGGGCTACAGTGGGGCATGGGCATCTGAACTTTTTAAATTCCTCGGATAACACTTAGTGTGTACTATGGTGCTGAGAATCAGTCCTAACCAGATGGGAATTCTGGTCATGTCACAAGGACAGAGATTCAGCTCTGATATGCCCTGTTCCCGGCACAGACTGCCCCAGCTGCCTGTTCGTGCCACAGCATTGGCGGCTCCGTACCCTTTCCTCATGCACTTCGTCCTCCACATACTTGTCCCCACTTGCCTCCCTTTGGGGCCACCAGGAAATTAAATCAGCTGTAGGCCCTGGAAAGGGCTCCATCCTTCTCTGCTGAACTTGCCTTCCTGGAAATTGAGGATTGGGCTAACACATTGGATAATTGAGCAAGCCTTTGGAAACCTGTTGGGTAGAGTTCATGTCTTTCCAACAATAGGAGGGCAAACAGGGACCACATGTCTAACCACTGTCTTCCCCTCCTTTCCTGTTCTCAACATCATATGGGAAAACATTAATTTAAAAATCCATTATTTTGGGTGACCCCTGGGTGGCTCAGTCGGTTAAGCGTCTGCCTTCGGCTCAGGTCATGATCCCAGGGTCCTGGGATCGAGCCCGGTGTCTGGCTGTCTGCTCAGCGGGGAGTCTGCTTCTCCCTCTCCCTGCTGCTCCCCCTGCTTGTGCTCTCTCTCTCCCTCTTTCTCTCTGTCAAATAAATAAATAAAATCTTTAAAAATAAATAAATAAATAAAAATCCAGTATTTTCGAGTCTACTTAGTTACCAGGCATTAGGAAGTATTGTTGCCTCCTAGGTTAAAAAAAGTTTGAGATTATGCAGTGCCTCAAAGATAAACTTATATGTGTACATGATTAAATCCAAACCTTACTCAGTCTCCCTTGCACACTTTGTAACACACCGATACCAGACAGGTTCATGCTTATATGCCTTTTTATACTGAAACTGCTTTATAACCTCTGGTAGGTTTTCTGTCTAATTAACTGAAGTGTACATTTTTGATGTAATGGTGTATTCTTGAAGAGATGGTAGCACTTTAAAAAAAACAGTTTCTGGCATAGTGTTTTAGACAACAGTTTTGGTAATATGATTTGTTACACATTTATTCTTTTTATTTGAAGATCTGATAATGCATTTATTATAATGCAATTGACAAGAGAGTTTATTATATTGCAGTTGGCAAGAGAGTTTGGTTATTTCTGTGACATATATCTTAAAATTATGACTGATAACATTATACCAGGACATAACAGATTTAAAGTTTAACATCACATCTTATTTGATAATGCTTCTCATACACATTTATCCTTTGATGCAAACTTCAGAATCATCATTCTGTTGAGTTATACTCAATTCCATTAAGTTATTTTTACTTTTATTATTTTTTTAACTAGGCTCCACGCCCGATGTGGGGCTCAAGCTTACGGCCCTGAGATCAAGAGTCACACGCTCTACCAACTGGGTCAGCCAGGTGCCCCTGTTGAGTTTTTTAAAAAATACAGAACCACAAGGGTTTTGATTAGAAATTCATATATAATATATATGGAAAATATTTATATTTTTATGTTTTGAAATGTTTATATCCAGGAACATAGAGTCTCTCTCTTTATTAAAGTCTTTATATGTTCTTCAATAAAATGGTATAGTTATCTTCTTAAAGGTCTTGTGTGTTTCTTGATAAATTCATTTCTAGGCATTTTTAAAAATAGCTTTAATGAGGTAGATTCACTGTATAGAGTTGCACAGCCATCCCCATGAGTCAATTTTAGGACTTGTCACCACCCCCAAAATTTCCCTCATATTTTGTTGCAACTTCTCCCACTTCCACCCCCGGCCTTAGGCAGCCACTGATCTTTCTGTCTCTACAGATTTGCCTTTTCTGGACATTTACCATGAACGGCATCATATCATATGTAATCTTTTGATCTGGCTTCTTTTCAGTTTGCATAATGTTTTTGAGGTTCATTTGAATTGCAGCATGTATCAGTAATTTGCGGATAGTATTTTTATTGCCGAACAGTATTCTGCATAGCTCTACCACATTTTCTTTATCCCTTCATCAGTTGATGAGCTGGTATGAATAATACTGTTATGGATATTTGTGTGTAAGGTTTATGGGGAATATGTCTTCATTTCTCTTAGGTAGATTCCTTGGAGTGAAATTGCTGGGTTGAACAATAAGCTTATCTTTTTAAGGAACTGCCAAACTGTTTTCCAAAGTAGATGTACTGTCCTGTTTTAGATTTTCACAAACAATGGCTGAGGATTCCGGTTACTCCACATCATCACCAACACCTGGTATTGATGTCTTTTCGATAATAGTCATTCTAATGGGTCTGTCTTAGTTACCTCTAGCGACATAACAAATTACTCCAAAATTTAACTGCTTAAAATCAAACATTTATTACCTGGCAGTCTCTGTGGGTCAGGAATATAGGTGTGGTGAACTAGCTTCTCTGGTTTAGGATTCCACATAAGATTGCCTCGAAGGTATTATCTGTGGCTTTCCACCTCAAGGCTTGACTGGGGAAGGATCTGCTTCCAAGTTGACTCAAGTAGTTGTTAGTAGGATTCAGTTCCATATGGTCTGTTGGACTGAGGGCCTTAGCCCTTCGCTGGCTGTTGGCTGAAGGTCTCCTTCAGTTCTTTGCCACGTGGGCTTCACCAAAGGGCCGCTCACACGTGGCAACTGACTTCCAACAGAATGAACGAGTGAGAGAGCAAGAGAGGGTGAACAAGACTGAAGCCAGTCTTTTTGTACCTTAATCTCAGAAACGACATCCCATTACTTAGAGACAACCCACCACACTCACTATGGTTTTTTTTTTTTTATCACTGTGGTTTTTATTTGCATTTCCTTCATGACTAATGCTGTTGAACACCTTTTCACATATGTATTAGCCATTCATATATCCTCTTTGGTGAAATAGCCACTCAAGTTTTTGCCCATTTAAAAAACTGAGTTGTTTGCCTTCTTATTATTGAGTCACAAGAATTCTTTCTATACTCTGGATACAAATACTGCATTAGATATTTGATTTACAAATTGTATTGGTTTTCTATTGCTTTAATAACAAATTACTGGAAGCTTAGTAGTGTAAATGACACAAATTTATTATCTTACAGATCTGTAGGTCAGAAGTCTGCTGGTTGGGTGTCACTGATCTATAATGTAGGTGTCTGCAGCCATACGCCTTTGGAGGCTCTAGGGGAGAATCTGTTTCCTGCTCACTCAGGTCGTTGGCACAATTCACTATCTTGTGTTGTAGGACCAAGGTCCTCATGTTCTTGCTGGTTCTAAGTCGAGGGAATGGCCCAGAGGCCACTGAATTCCTTGATTCTTGGCCCCCTTCCTCCATCGTCTAAGCCATATTATCACCAACGGGTTAAATCTTCCCCATGTTGTGTCTCTCTGACCCTTCCTCATTATCAATGTCTCTTTCAGCATAGCTGGGAAGGGGTCTCCTCTTTTAAGGACTCTTATGCTTAGGTTGGGAACATCTAGACAAGAAAGGATAATCTCCACATCTCAAGTTCTTTACCATTAATCATATCTGTAGAGTCGTTTTGCAATGTAAGGTTATATACTCATAGGTTCTAGGGATTAGGAAGTAGACATTGGGGGCATGCAGCATTACTCTGCCTACCATACAAATATTTTCTTCCAGTCTATGGTTTAGCATTTCATTTTCTTAATTTGAAGTACAAAGTCTTAAATTTTGATGACGTCCAGTTTATTGATTTTTTTTTTCATTCATGAATCATGCTAAGAATACTTTGCCTAACCCAAGGTCCTAAAGATTTTCCCTATTATTTTCTTCTAGAAGTTTTTATAGTTTTAGCTCTTCCATTTTGATTTATGATCCAATTTTTTGAGTTAATTTTTATATATGGTTCTAGGTAAGGATCTAATTTCTTTCTTTTTTTTTTTTTTGCATATAGGTATCCAGTTATTTCAGCACTGTTTATTGAAAAAACTCCCTTTCATTGAATTGTTTTGGCACCTGTGCTGAAAATCAGTTGGCTCTAATTGTCAGGATTTATTTCTGAGCTCTCAATTCTCTTCCACTGATTCGTATGTCTCCCCTTGTACCAATATAACACTGCCTTCTGTTCTAGGTCTTTTTAAGTGTTTGTTACTATCAGGAATGGAGTTGAGATTATTTTGAATCTAAAATATTCTTAACTCAGAAATATTTTCCTTAAACTCACTGAGAGTTTAATCTATTTAATTTAATCTATTATAACACTGTCTTGGCTTTGGAACAGAAGGAAAAGGAAACTTTTATGCCTACATGAGGTAACTTGAAAATTGCATTGAATCTGTTAAATTCTATCTTACTGGACTAACGTGATTCAGATATTTTGATGTTAGTGTTACGTTAAATATCTTGATGAATAGTATTTAATTTTGTGCTTTGAATTGGAGCAGGTTGTTGTCTATTATTATTATTATTACATACTCCTAGTCCCTTGGTATAAGTAACATTTCCAAAGATCCGATTTTCTTTCTTCTTCCTTCCAGATCAGCCTTTAGAATCCCGTAGACTCTGCAACAAGCCAATTCAGAGCTTGTCCAACATGGACAGCATTTTCAGTGAAGCCCTTCTGAAGATGCGGAAGCAGCATCCTGGGTGCCTTTCTCAGGAAACGTGTGTCCGTGCAGTCCAGGCTGCCGTCCAGTATCCCTATGAAGTGGGCATCAAGAAGGAGGAGGAGTTGTTCATGTACCTTCAGAAATCAGGGCAGGCTAGAGCCCTGCAATATGTTTTCTTTGGGGAGAGGAATGCCAGTAAGTGGTCAACCCCCTCGGGAGCATCCTGGAAAACAGCAACAGCACAGCCCATCTCCTCGGTTGGTGTTGTCGGTAAGAACGTGGTAGGGTTAAAGTCATTCTCCAAATCTGCACATAGGAAGTGCTGCCATTTGCTTAGGGCCACCAGGTACCAGGCTCTATGCTACGCATGTTATTTGTGTGGCTAACTTGGTTTTCACCCCAGCCCATGAGTTATCTTCGTTTTACATGTGAGGCCTAGAGACACCAACCTCCTCAAGAGTGAGCTAAACACAAGCGGTGTGAGGGTCTGGTGCTAGGTGTGTCTGACTCTAGACTCTGCGTATTTTTTTCTTGCTCATTGCCTCCTCTTCCTGGCACAAATCTCTCACTCCCGGATTTCTCAGCAATGATTATTATTTGTACCACATTTCCAAGTATAGTCTGTCACTCTTGTAGCTAAGTGTTTGGAATGAAGGCTCTTTGCGTTTTCTGGTCCCTGGATTCATTCACTTCTCATTCGACACCACTATCCTCAAATCTCTCTGTACCCTGAAACAGTGACCTCCCTACTTTTTCCCTCTGGAATTTTTCCAAACAAAACCTCTTCTTTCCTCAGAAGCTAGCCGTCTGATTGGCTTCTTTGGGCTACTTTCCTAACCTTCCCTTGTTCTTAGTCTTGACCCAAGAATGGTCTTTGGTGGATTTTAAACCCCGCTGAAATGGTAAGCAAAATGTTATATGTGTCAGCTTATGTATGGTCTTCTGAGGGAGGAGGTCCATAGTTTACTGAAAGTGTCAACTTTCTTAACCCTCACCCAGCTGTCCAGCACCAACCCAATTTGGAGGAAAAGAGCCCACTCTACATCTTCTCAGTCTACTGTTACCAGTCACACTGTGCTCTTTCCGGCATTGACTCTGTTCACTTGTGATTTTTAAAATTTTATTTTATTTAAATTCAACTAATTAACATATAGTGTATTATTAGTTTCAAAGGTAGAGTTCAGGGATTCATCAGTTGCATATAACACCCAGTGCTCATTCCATCACGTGCCCGCCTTAATGCCCATCCCCCAGTTACCCCATCTCCCCACTCACTTGTGATTTTTAAAGGAGGTGGATAGAGAGTGTGACAGAGAACTCTGAGTGTTTCTTTTTTGTGCTTTTTTTTCAGCAATGCCAGTATTTGTTTCTAGTTGCTGTGCACTTACTCTGTTTCTTCTCTATGTTCCTTCAAGCCAAGAATAATTAATGCAATATAACAGCAAAGATGAAATTTTCATCAGTATTGTGTTCATCAACCATTGTTTGAGAGTGTCCCTATTTCCTTGTTGTGAGCCTTTTAAA
Organism: Callorhinus ursinus; assembly: GCF_003265705.2. Classification (NCBI taxonomy): domain Eukaryota; kingdom Metazoa; phylum Chordata; class Mammalia; order Carnivora; family Otariidae; genus Callorhinus; species Callorhinus ursinus. The sequence goes on from NW_027397063.1 coordinate 72,155,801, forward strand.
AAAGATTTCAGGTTCGTGTCTGGCTCATGTCTAAAAGTTTGTAGTTTTGTTTTTTTTAAGTATACCCCATATTGTTCAGAAAAATATTTGAAGAAGCATTTAAAATCCATGGAAGATAACTTGGATACAAATAAAGTGAGAGAGTTTGGTCATTTCCCCCTTTGTCACATCTGTCCCCATACTGCTGTGCACGTGATCATTGTGACGCAGCCTCCCGGCTCCCTGTGCCCTCTGGAACGCTCCTCCAGCCTGATCTGCTTCCTGCCTGAGACCCGGCTTACTCTGGGCACCCGCTCCTCCTGCAGGCCTCTTAGGAGAATGCTGCTGCTTCTCTACAGTCCACGGCCCGGTGCCACTTCCCAGTTCCCTTCTCAGACCATTGTCTCTTTCAGGGCACTCCTCTGTGGTTCTGCCATCTGGTCTGATCGCTCTCTCCCTCCTCATTACTGTCATTACTCCTCCCACCCCCATTTGCTGAAAATTGTGGCTGGCTCACAGTTATCCACTTTCCCCCAAATCCTGCTGCTACCCTGATTGTCTTCATCGCCTGCGTGGACAATACATCCAGCCCTGTTGCTTTCTGGTGCCTTTGCCTCCTCAGATCCGGTGACATTCACCTCACTTCCCTTACATGACCCCTACTTACGGCTTTTCTGTAGGTCTTGCCTTTACCTTGAATATTTCTCCACGTCTGAAATTCAAACTCTGACCTTTCCCCGACAACCTTGTATCTTCCTACATCTCTTCATTGGTTATTCCGTCTACATCCATTACTTGATCGGCTCCCCTTATCTTTACTTTCTTCTCTTTCCAAATTTCACTTCCAGGGTCATCCCTTCAGCCACTGTCTTGTCAGGGTCCTCGAACTCCGTGACTCATTGCCCTTTCAACTCTGCCCCCCTGGCAAAACTCCAGGTGTGCACCTCCATGAGCCCATTCCCAGGCTTCTCAGAACGGGTCAGCACCACTGCAAGTTCATGTCTGCCCCCCCTTGCCTGGGCTCTCAGAGCCATCCGAAAGGGAGAAGATGCAGTTGACCAAAACTACAGAACCAGTAGTGAAAGCATCCTTTATTCTTTCTTTACTTCTGTCAATAGGAGAGGTTCTTGACCGGAATTAATTCCATGGCAGTTAAAGGCAATGAGTGTTAGGGAAGCAAGACCCCTTACCCCTCTATGTGTTTAATGAGGAAAACTTAGGAAACTAAATTCAATATAAATATAATATGCACCTTTGGAAACATAATTACCAACAGTGAAAAGCTTGTTTTTTTTTCAGATCTTTGAGACCACAAGTTTGTGAGAAGAGAAATTGGGAGCTAAGAACTGTTTATTTTTTTATGATTTATTTATTTGTTTGGGTGAGAGAGAAGAGGGGAGAGAGAGCATGTGTGGGCAGGGGGAGGGGCAAAGAGAGAGGGAGGGAATCTCAAGCAGACTCCCCACTGAGTGCAGAGCCCTATGTGGGGCTCGATCCCAGAACCCTGAGATCCTGACCTGAGCCAATACCAAGAGTCAGCCACTCAATTGACTTGAGCCATCCAGGCACCCTGGAGCTAAGAACTTGTTGAAATATATATTGTGTTTTCATGTATGTTTTTGTTTCGGTGATTATATGAAATGTGTCTGTTTATAGGGCTAAAGAGAATCTAAAATTATGGCTAGGACACTTGCAAAAAGCCTTAGTCTGGTCTACTTTATGATTTGGATTCTAAGTTGATTTGTAGCCCCACAGGTCATTCAGCAGATCTGCTCCGCGACGTGAGCACTGAAGAACTGCACTTGACCTTCACAGGTGTCTTTGCTTCATTGCTCTGTGGTCGGTTCTGAGATATCACCTATCTTACGTGACACTTTACAAAGTACTTTCACATTGCATCTTGTTAGTCCTCATTGTCTCTGTGAGATTATAATTTCTATACTGTTAGAAATTTTATGTGAAGCTTGGGACCAAAAGCTGGGAGGCCAGGGTTTTTGAACCCCATGCTCTACCTCCTACTTATCCAGCCTAAAGTTTCGGATACAAGTTGCTGTAGCAGAGAGAGCTATCCAGCCCTCTTGCTACTGAGTGAAATGCAGATGTTTATTAATTTTGGAAAAGGAAGTGTTTTTAAATAATTTGTTTATTAAATTAAATAAGTTAATACAATTTGAAAATTAAATATATTCCAGAGAAATAAGGATTTCTGATGACTGATAACATTCTGTATTCCAAACCAATTCCCAAAAAACAAAACAAAGCAAACCAATCCCCAAAGTATAGAAGAGTAATATGTAAATAGTTTTCACAAGACAGCTTCATCCACAATGGGTTGATTAGGTAACAGATAACTTGCTGCTGTAACAGATAACAATCTCAGTGGTTTAACACAATAAAGATTTATTTCCTGCTTGCTCCATAAAGTTCATTCTAGGACAAGGTTTTTTCTAACTAAATGACTCTGCCATTCTCCTGAACAAGGGTCAGGAAACTTTTTTTTAAAGGGCCAGATAGTAAATATTTTAGGCTTTCTGGGCCATATGATCTCTTTTGCAGCTACTCAACTCTGCACACCAAAACAGCCACAGATAATATGGAAACAAATTAGTGTGGTTGTATTCTAATAAAACTTCATTTATGAGACTGAAATTTGAATTTGACATAATTTGCATGTGTCACAAAATATTGTTCTTTTGGCTTTTTTTCAACCATTTGAAATGCAAAACCATTCTTAGCTCACAGGCAGTACAAAAATACGCATTGGGATGGCTTTGGTGCACAGACACTAGTCTGCTCAAGGGTCTTCTCCAAGGCCTCACAGCTGTTCTCTGCATCCTCTACATCCTGGTAGTAATGAAGGTCTTGTGGGAGATTCTGGAGGCCGGTCGTGATCCCACACCACTTTCCTCTCCCATTTCATTGACCAGGATTAGTCACAGGCCCTGTCAGGATACGGAGGGTCCAGAATAGTCTTCTATGCGCCCAGAAGAAAAATGAAATGGTATGGGGAAGGAACAGTGACATCTTTGTCATCAAATAATTTGTCTACATTTTCTGTTCTTCTTGCCTTTGCTTAAAGTAATACTTTCCTTTTTCCTTCTCCAGTCTGGTTGGTTCAACTTCCCCAATTTCACCTATTTCAATATGATCTTTCTTCAAATATTTCTACAAATATCTTTATCTTGAAGCTTTTCTTGATTCATCCAACCAAAAATAATCTCTTTCCTTTGACTCATCAAAGAAATTTGAACTTCTCGTATCACTTCCTTTACCTTATAGAATGGACATTTGTGAATTTTCTTCCCACCTCTAGATTAAAAGCTCACTGAAGGTTGATACTACTCATATTTTTTATAACAACTTTATTGAGATGTAACTCATATACCATAAAATTCACAGTTCAATGTAACAGTATGGCAGTTCCTCACAAAATTAAAAATAGAATTACTATATGATCCAGCAATTCCACTTCCGGGTATACACCCAAAAGAATTGAAAGCAGGGACTCAAACAGACATTTGTACATTCATGTTCATAGCAGCATCATTCATAATAGCCTAGAAGTGGAAGCAACTCAAGTGTCCACTGACAGATGAATAGATAAACAAAATGTGGAATATACATACAATGGGATATTATCCAGCCTTAAAAAGATAAGCAATTCTGCTACCACATGAATAAACCTTAAGGATATTCTGCTAAGTGAAATAAGCTAGTCACAAAAGAACAAGTGCTATATGATTCCACTTATATGAGGTACCCAGAGAAGTCAAATCATAGAGATAGAAGGTAGAATGATGATTGCCGTGGGTTGGGGAGGGAGGACAGGGATGGGTTATTTTTTAATGGGTATGGAATTTCAGCTTTGCAAGATGAAAAGAGTTGTAGAGATGGATGGCGGTACTGGTTGCACAATAATGTCAATACACAAATGCCGATAACTGCACACTTAAAAGATGGTTATGTTGGTAAATTTTATGTTATGTGTATTTTACCACAATTCAAAAGAAATTTAAGTGCATTGTAACAATGTCCCCCCAAAAAGAATACACTTCAATAGTTTTTAGGTATTTCAAAGTTGTGCAACCATTGCCACAATCAATTTTATTCTTTTTATTTAAAAATTTTTTAAAAGATTTTATTTATATGAGAGAGAAAGAGAGCACAAGCAGGGGGAGGGGCAGAGGGAGAGGGAGAAGCAGGCTTCCCTCTGAGCACAGAGACTGACGCGGGGCTCCATCCCAGGATCCTGAGATCATGACCTGAGCCAAAGTCGGATGCTTAACTAACTGAGTCACCCAGGCACCCAGCCACAATCAATTTTAGGACATTTTCATCACCCTAAAAAGAAGCCCTGTATCCATTAGCAGTCATTCCTCATTACCCTTCCCCCAGCCCCTGGCAACCACTAACCTACTTTCTGCCTTCATGGATTTACCTATTCTGGGCAGTTCATATAAATAGAATCATACAATATGTGGCCTTTTGTTGCCAACTTCTTTAACTTAGCATGATGTTTTTAAGGTTCAACCATGTTATAGGACTTCATTCTTTATTCATATCAGTACTTCATTCTTTATTCATATCAGTACTTCATTCCTTTTAATAGCTGAATGATACTCCACTGTAGGGATGCATTTTGTTTATCCATTCATCAGTTGATGGACATTCAGCTTCTTTCTACTTTTTGGCTATTTTGAATAATGCTGCTATGAACATTTATGTAAAAGTTTTGTGTGGACATATGTCTGCAATTCTCTTGGGAATATATATACACAAACCTACCTGCCTACCTACTTGCCTAGGAGTGAAATTGCTGGGTCATGTGGTAATTCCATGTTTAGCATTTTGAAGAACTTCCAAATTGTTTTCCATAGCAGCCGCACTATTTTACAATCTTCCAGCAACGTGTCAGGATTTCAATTTCACTACCTCCTCACCTCTACATCTCTCTTTTTAATGATATCTCTCCTAGTGGGTGTGAAGTTGTAGCTCATGGTGGTTTTGATTTGCATTTCCTTCATGATTAATGATGCATCTTCACATATGCTTATTAGCTATTTGTATATTTTCTTTGGAGAAATGTTTAAATTAAATTGTATTTTTATTGTGAGTTGTGAGAGTTCTTTATATATTTTGATACAAATCCCTTATTAGATATATGATTCCATGGGTTCTTTTTACTTTCTTCATGATGTCCTTTGAGGCACAAAAATTTTTTAATTTTGATGGTGTCTAATTTATCTCTTTTTTTCTTTTGTTCCTTATGTTTTGGTGTCATAAGAGACCAGAGACCATTGCCTTGAAGGTATTATGCTAAGCAAAATAAGTCGATCAGAGAAAGACAATTATCATATGATCTCACTGACATGTGGAATTTAAGAAACAAGGCAGAAGATCATAGGGGAAGAGAGAAAAAAATGAAAAAAGACAAAACCAGAGAGGGAGACAAACCATAAGAGACTCTTAATCATAGGAAACAAACTGAGGGCTGCTGGAGGGGCGGAGGGTGGACGGATGGAGTAGCCGGGTGGTGGACATTGGAGAGGGTACATGTGGTAATGAGCACTGGGTATTTTTTTTTCTTTAAATTTTTTATTGTTATGTTAATCACCATACCTTACATCATTAGTTTTTGATGTAGTGTTCCATGAGTCATTGTTTGTGCATAACACCCAGTGCTCCATGCAGAACGTGCCCTCTTTAATACCCATCACCAGGCCAACCCATCCCCCCACCCCCCTCCCCTCTAGAACCCTCATTTTGTTTTTCAGAGTTATCGTCTCTCATGGTTCGTCTCCCCCTCCGATTTACTCCCCTTCATTCTTCCCCTCCTGCTATCTTCTTCTTCTTCTTTTTTTTTTTCTTAACATATATTGCATTATTTGTTTCAGAGGTACAGATCTGTAATTCAACAGTCTTGCACAATTCACAGTGCTCACCATAGCACATACCCTCCCCATTGTCTATCACCCAGACACCCGATCCCTCCCACCCCCCACCACTCCAGCAACCCTCCGTTTGTTTCCTGAGATTAAGAATTCCTCATATCAGTGAGGTCATATGATACATGTCTTTCTCTGATTGACTTATTTTACTCAGCATAACACCCTCCAGTTCCATCCACGTCGTTGCAAATGGCAAGATCTCATTCCTTTTGATGGCTGCATAATATTCCATTGTATATATAGACCACATCTTCTTTATCCATTCATCTGTCGATGGACATCTTGGCTCTTTCCATAGTTTGGCTATTGTGAACATTGCTGCTATAAACATTGGGGTGCACGTACCCCTTCGGATCCCTACATTTGTATCTTTGTGGTAAATACCCAGTAGTGCAATTGCTGGATCGAATGGTAGCTCTATTTTCAGCTGTTTGAGGAACCTCCATACTGTTTTCCAGAGTGGTTGCACCAGCTTGCATTCCCACCAACAGTGTAGGAGGGTTTCCCTTTTTCCACATCTCCACCAACATCTGTCATTTCCTGACTTGTTAATTTTAGCCATTCTGACTGGTGTGAGGTGGTATCTCATTGAGGTTTTGATTTGGATTTCCCTGATGCCGAGCGATGTTGAGCACTTTTTCATGTGTCTGTTGGCCATTTGGATGTCTTCTTTGGAAAAATGTCTGTTCATGTCTTCTGCCCATTTCTTGATTGGATTATTTGTTCTTTGGGTGTTGAGTTTGACAAGTTCTTTATAGATTTTGGATATTAGCCCTTTATCTGATATGTCCTTTGCAAATATTTTCTCCCATTCTGTCAGTTGTCTTTTGGTCTTGTTGACTGTTTCTTTTGCTGTGCTTTTTATCTTGATGAAATCCCAATAGTTCATTTTTACCCTTGCTTCCCTTGCCTTTGGCGATGTTTCTAGGAAGAAGTTGCTGCGGCTGAGGTCGAAGAGGTTGCTGCCTGTGTTCTCCTTTAGGATGTTGATGGACTCCTGTCTCACATTTAGGTCTTTCATCCATTTTGGGTCTATTTTTGTGTGTGGTGTAAGGAAATGGTCCAGTTTCATTCTTCTGTGTGGGGCTGTCCAATTTTCCCAACACCATTTGTTGAAGAGACTGTATTTTTTCCATTGGACGTTCTTTCCTGCTTTGTTGAAGATTAGTTGACCATAGAGTTGAGTGTTCATTTCTGGGCTCTCTATTCTGTTCCATTGATCTATGTGTCTGTTTTTGTGCCAGTACCATACTATCTTGATGATGACAGCTTTGTAATAGAGCTGGAAGTCCAGAATTGTGATGCTGCCAGCTTTGCTTTTCTTTTTTTCAACATTCCTCTGGCTATTCGGGGTCTTTTCTGATTCTATACAAATTTTAGGATTTTTATTCCATTTCTTTGAAAAAAGTGGATGGTATTTTGATGGGGATTGCATTGAATGTGTAGATTGCTCTAGGTAACATTGACATCTTCACAATGTTTGTTCTTCCAATCCATGAGCATGGAACATTTTTCCATTTCTTTGTGTCTTCCTCAATTTCTTTCATGAGTATTTTATAGTTTTCTGAGTAC
>NW_027397063.1:72168299-72239337 GCF_003265705.2 Callorhinus ursinus
ATTCTGGAGAATGTTCCATGGGCACTAGAGAAGAATGTGTATTCCGTTGCTTTGGGATGGAATGTTCTGAATATGTCTGTGAAGTCCATTTGGTCCAGTGTGTCATTTAAAGTCGTTATTTCCTTGTTGACCTTTTGCTTAGATGATCTGTCCATTTCAGTCAGAGGGGTGTTAAAGTCCCCCACTATTATTGTATTGTTGTCAATGTGTTTCTTTGCTTTTGTTATTAATTGGTTTATATAATTGGCTGCTCCCATGTTAGGGACATAGATATTTACAATTGTTAGATCTTCTTGTTGGATAGACCCTTTAAGTAGGATATAGTGTCCTTCCTCATCTCTTATTATAGTCTTTGTTTTAAAATCTAATTTGTCTGATATAAGAATTGACACCCCAGCTTTCTTTTGGTGTCCATTAGCATGGTAAATGGTTTTCCACCCCCTCACTTTCAATGTGGGGGTGTCTTTTGGTCTAAAATGAGTCTCTTGCAGACAGCATATTGATGGGTCTTATTTTTTAATCCAGTCTGTTAGCCTGTGTCTTTTGATTGGGGCATTTAGCCCATTTACATTCAGGGTAACTATTGAAAGATATGAATTTAGTGCCATTGTATTGCCTGTAAGGTGACTGTTAACTGTATATTGTCTGTGTTCCTTTCTGGTCCATGCTGCTTTTAGGCTCTCTCTTTGCTTAGAGGACCCCTTTCAATATTTCTTGTAGGGCTGGTTTCGTGTTTGCAAATTCCTTTAGTTTTTGTTTGTCCTGGAAGCTTTTTATCTCTCCTTCTATTTTCCATGACAGCCAGGCTGGATACAGTATTCTTGGCTGCATATTTTTCTCTTTTAGTGCTCTGAAGATATCATGCAAGTCCTTTCTGGCCTTTCAGGTCTCTGTGGATAGGTCTGTTGCCAATCTAATGTTTCTACCATTATAGGTTACATATCTCTTCTCCCAAGCTGCTTTCAAGATTTTCTCTTTGTCTCTGAGATTCATAAGTTTTACTATTAGATGTTGAAGTGTTGAACTATTTTTATTGATTTTGATGGGGGTTCTCTGTGCCTCCTGGATTTTGATGCCTGTTTCCTTCCCCACATTAGGGAAGTTCTCACTATAATTTGCTCCAATATACCTTCTGCCCCTCTCTCTGTTTCTTCTTCTTCTGGGATTTCAATTATTCTAATATTGTTTCATCTTATAGTATTGCTTATCTCTTGAATTCTGCCCTCGTGATCCAGTAGTTGTTTATCTCTCTTTTTCTCAGCTTCTTTATTTTCCATCATTTGGTCTTCTATATCACTAATTCTCTCTTCTGCCTCATTTATCCTAGGAGTCAGTGCCCCCATTTTTTATTGCACCTCATTAATAGCCTTTTTGATTTCGACTTGGTTAGATTTTAGTTCTTTTATTTCTCCAGGAAGGGTTTCTCTAATAACTTCCACGCTTTTTTCAAGCCCAGCTAGTATCTTTAAAATCATGATTCTAAACTCTAGGTCCGACATCGTACTAATGTCCGTATTGAGTAGGTCCCTGGCAGACAATACTACCTCTTGTTTTTTTTGTTGAGGTGATTTTTTTCGTCTTGTCATTTTGTCCAGAGGAGAACAGATGAATGAGAGAACAAAATGCTAACAGGTTAACAACGTCCCCAGAAAATATACTCTAAACAAATCAGAAAAGACCTGAAACCAGGGAAAAGAAGGGAAAGAAAGAAAAAAGAAAGAGAAAAAAAAGAAAAAGATAAAGATAAAAACAAACAAAAACAGAACAAAACAAAAAAAAGAATATGATCAAATATGATCAGGCTGGTGCATAGATCGATGCCACACACTAGATTTTGGGTGTATTTTGGTCTGTTAGAAGAAAGTGCCTCCTAAAATTTTAAAGAAAGAAAGACTTATATATGTACAAAATAAGGGTTGATACAATGAAGGGATGGAATATGACTGTAAAGATGAAAATTATTTAAAATTTCAAAAAGAATTGATAAGAAGGTGTTTGAAAAAAAAAGAAGAGGATTAAAAAAAGAAAGAAAGAAAGGAAAAAATAGGGGAGAGAATGTGATCAGGCAGGAGACTAGAACAAAGCCATACACTAGAGATTTAGGGTGTATTTTGATATTTTAGAAGAAACTGTGTCTCAAAATTTTAAAGAGAACAACTTATATACGCCAAAAATAAGGGTAACTACTATGAAGGGATAAAATATGACTCTAAAAATGAAAACTAAAAATGTTTTTTTAAAAAAAGGGTTTGATAAGATGTTGGTTGAAAAAGGGAAAAAAAAATTCAGGAAAAAAAACAGTTAAAAAAATTAACTTTGAAAGACTAATGAATCATGGTAAAAAAGCCATGAATTCTATGTGCAGTCTTCCCCTAGCGCTGGAGTTCTCCCGTTCTCATTGATCGGTAAACTTGGTCTTGGCTGGCTGTTCGTGCTAATCTTCTGGGGGAGGGGCCTGTTGCCGTGGTTCCCAAATGTCTTTGCTGGCGGAGTAATTGCCCCGCCCTTGCTGGGCTGGGCTAAGCAATCTGCTCGGGTTTGCTCTCGGGAGCTTTTGTTCCCTGTAAGCTCTCTCTACAGCTTTGGAGGAGAGAGTGAAAATGGTGGCCTCCCAATCTCTGCCCAGGAGGAGCCAAGAACTCGGGGCCCCACTCCTCAGTGCGCCCCCAGAGAAAAGCAGTCAGTCACTCCTGTCTCCCCGGCCTCCAGCCGCACTCCGGAGCACTGGGTATTATATAAGACTGATGAATCACAGGCCTGTGCCCCTGAAACAAATAATACATTATATGCTAATTAATTGAATTTAAATTTAAAAAAAGAAAGAAACCATTGCCTTATCCAAGATCATGGAGACTTACTCATAAGAGTTTTATGGTTTTAGATCTTACTTCAGCAAGATCCATTTTGAATTAATTTTTGTATATGGTGTGAGGCAGACGTCCAACATCATTCTTTTGCATGTGGATATCCAGTTGTCCCAGCATCATTTGTTGAAAAGACTGTTCTTTCCATATTGAATTGTCTTGGCACCCTTATCAAAAATCAATTGGCCATAAGTTATGAGATTATTGATCTATAGGTCTACCCTCATACCACACCGTCTTGAATACTGTAGCTTTGTCATGAGTTTTTAAATTGGGAAGCGTGAATCCTCCAACTTTGTTCTTCTTTTTTAATATTGTTTTGGTTATTCTTTTTTTTTTTAAAGATTTTATTTATTTATTTATTTGAGAGAGAGAATGAGAGAGAGAGAGCATGAGAGGGGGGAGGGTCAGAGGGAGAAGCAGACTCCCCTCTGAGCAGGGAGCCTGATGTGGGACTCGATCCCGGGACTCCAGGATCATGACCTGAGCCAAAGGCAGTCGCTTAACCAACTGAACCACCCAGGCGCCCCTGTTTTGGTTATTCTTGATTCCTTGTATTTATGTATGAATTTTAGGATCAGCTTAATTTAATTTGTTAATTTCTGCAAAAAGCCAGTTGAACTTTTGGTAGGGATTGCATTGGAGATGCAGATCATTTTGTGTAGTATTGCCATATTAACAATATTAAGTCTTCTGATCTATGAACATGGGATGTCTTTCTATTTATCAGGTCTTCTTTATTTCAGCGTTTTGTGGTTTTTGGTGCATAAGTCTTACAATTCTTTTTTAAATTTATTCTGAAGTATTTTATTCTTTTTAATGCTATTCTGTTTTCTTAATTTCATATTCTGATTGTTCATTGCTAGTATATAGAAATACAATTGATTTTTGTATATAGATCTTATATTATATAACCATTGCTGAACTTGTTTATTAATTCTAACAGTGTGTGTGTGTGTGTGTGTGTGTGTGTGTGTGTCCCCATCCGTGTCCATGAATATTACTCAATGTCACATCGTCTGGAGCACTTAACACAGTGCCTAATCTTAACTAATATTCAATCCATTTGTATTCCTTGAATTGATCTCTTTAAATGTCCTATTGCCACAGAAGCCTCCCATTTACTGAATAATGTTTCAGTTCCCAATATCATTGAATCATTCTTTTTCTTCTTCACTCTTATCTGCAGGCTTGGGAACAATGGGCCGGGGCATTGTCATTTCTCTTGCGAAGGCCAAGATCCCTGTGATTGCTGTGGACTCAGACAAGAAGCAGCTAGAGACTGCCGATAGGATAATTTCCTCCCTCTTGGAAAAGGAAGCATCCAAAATGCAGCATAACAGCCACCCTTGGTTAGGACCAAAACCCAGGTTAACCTCATCTGTGAAGGAGCTTGGTGGTGTGGATTTAGTCATTGAAGCAGTATTTGAGGAAATTAACCTGAAGAAGCAGGTCTTTGCTGAACTGTCAGCTGTGTGCAAGCCAGAAGCTTTCCTGTGCACCAATACTTCAGCCTTGGACATTGATGAGATTGCTTCTTCCACTCATCGCCCTCACTTGGTCATTGGCACTCACTTCTTCTCACCAGCTCATGTGATGAAGTTGTTAGAGATTATTCCCAGCCAGTACTCTTCCCCCACTACCATTGCCACAGTTATGAATTTAGCAAAAAAGATTAAAAAAATTGGAGTAGTTGTAGGTAACTGTTTTGGATTTGTTGGCAATCGGATGTTGAAACCTTATTACAATCAGACGTATTTCTTGTTAGAAGAAGGCAGTAAGCCAGAGGAGATAGATCAGGTGCTGGAAGAGTTTGGTTTCAAAATGGGACCTTTTAGAGTGTCAGATCTTGCTGGATTGGATGTGGGTTGGAAATCTCGACAAGGGCAAGGTCCTACTGGACCTATGTTGCCTTTAGGAACTCCTGCCCGAAAGCGAGGCAGTGGGAGATATTGCCCAATTCCTGATATGCTCTGTGAATTAGGACGATTTGGCCAGAAGACAGGTAAGGGTTGGTACCAATATGATAAGCCATTGGGTAGGATTCACAAACCTGACCCCTGGCTTTCTGAATTTCTGTCACAGTACAGAGAAAAGTATCACATTGAGGCACGTATCATTAGCCAGGATGAGATCCTTGAGCGCTGCTTATATTCACTCATCAATGAAGCATTCCGTATCTTGGGAGAAGGGATGGCTGGTACTCCAGAGCACATCGATGTTGTCTATTTACATGGGTATGGATGGCCAAGACACAGGGGTGGGCCCATGTTCTACGCCTCCACAGTTGGGTTGCCCACAGTGCTAGAGAAGTTGCAAAAATATTACAGGCAGAATCCTGATATTCCACAACTAGAGCCTTGTGACTATCTGAAAAAATTGGCTTCCCTGGGCAACCCTCCTCTGAAAGAATGGCAAAGCTTAGCAGGACCCCGTCACAGTAGATTATGATTCAGCCTTCCAGGTTATGCCTCACGGAATTTCATTGATATTAAATCTAAAGATCCAGAGTAAGATTGCTCTGAAATACAAAGCAGAAGAAATAAGTGGTCAGCTAAACCTTCTCTTTGGGTCTTCTGTCTGATTATTCTAATGGGTCAAATCTTTAGGAATGTGCTTCCTATGCCTCTGAGTCTGTCTTTATCAGATAAATCATTTTGATCCCAGTGAATAAACTTGTATTAATACCATAATAGCTAAGGAGAGTGACTCAGGATTAAGTTGAGGTTTCCAAGTGCTTTGATCATTGGAGATGTCAACAATTAATCACTGATAAATGCCACTAAGCCACGAATTCATTCTGACCCCTTTCCACCTCACACACACAGCCCTGATAGGAAATCTTACGGGTCCTCTACTCAACAAACATTCACTGTGCACCTCCTGAGCATTTTGCCCAGCACTTGGCAAACCCAGAGTCCAGAGGGGCATTAATTCAGCAGGGAAAGCTGTGATGAAGCTTAGGCCATAGTCTCAAAGGTGGAGTGGAGATAGTTGGCAGGGTCGAGTCAGCAGGGAGGGTCTCTGTGAGTGAGTACGGAACATCACCCACGGGGAGGCAGTAGGTAACCAGAAAGAGAGGCAGGGTGTCAAAGGTATAACAGTGCTAATGTTGTAGGCAGAACCCAGGTGGGAAGTAGTGAGGGTGTCAAGTGCTTCAGACTAGAATGGGGAACTCAGAGTAGCTTGGCAGCTCATACTTGGCATATGACTTCTGTCCACAGCGCAGTTACATGTGCACAGTCATGCTTGCTGCTTGCAAGGGGCTCAGTAATGTTTGTTGATAACTTCCTGGGGGCCAGGGGATGTCTATCATTCTTTTCTATGCATGGAGAAGTAGCAGAAAGTAGCAGTTGTTGATATCTTAGAAAACATGTCTAACATCCTCTGATTCTATGATAGAGTCATGATGCTGGTCTCTCTGTCATGATGAGCCTCTATGATGCTGGGTATGGAAATTGTTGAATCTTGAAAAGTCCGGAATTACTGCAAAACAGATTCTGTATAGTTTTGTTATAAGAGTTCTTCTCTTTTTACTTTTTTGTGGGGTTAAAAGTTGAGGGAGCTGGTCAACACAAAAACTGGTCCACAAATGTTTATAGCAGTATTATTCATAATGGCCCCAAATTGGAAACAGCCTAAAGCTCCATCAACAGATGAATGGATAAACAAAGTGTGGAATAGCCATAGGGTAGAATATTTGGCCATAGAAAGAAATAAAGTAAGCATAGATACATGCCATGCCATGACGAGCCTTCAAAATATTATGCTAAATCAAAGACGCCAATCACAAAAGACCATACGTTATATGGACACTTAAGTGAAATAAAATAGGCAAATCTATAAAGACAGAAAACAGATCAGAGGATGTCTAAGGCTGGAATTAGGAGCTAGGGAATGGGGAGGGACCTAAAGAGGACAGGTTTCTTTTTGGGTTGATGCAAATGTTCTGAAATTATTGTGGTGATGGTTACATAACTGTGAATCTACTAAAAACCATTGAGTTGTATAATTTTAAATGGGTGAATTGTTTGGTATGTGAATTATAACTCAGAATTGTCAATAAATAAGTAAATGAACAAATGGGCTCAACTTGTCCTCCAGTATGATGTAAATGAACTATTTTCACCTGTGAATCCAAGCAAAATTAACAAAAGTTCTGATAGAGGAATCTTGAATGAAAATAGTATAGGTTTTCCGTTATCAAAAACAAACAAAAACTCTAGAGTGTGCCTTGAATTGTAGTTTAATTTAGAATCATTTTTAAATTGTGTATTGCTGGATTTTATATAAATTGGTCCTTGAAATTAAAGAAAATTTAAAAAAATTTGGGAAGTAGTTACTTTGTCTGCAAATTGACTTATCTTCAAATGAATGTTAAAGGACTGGCCTGTGCATGCGCGTGCACACACACCCCCCCCCCAACACACACACCTTTTCTTTAGACCCTAGTGTTTATAAATAGATTTTGTGAGTCAAAAATCCCTGAAATCTCATGCTGATGTTTCTGTATATGTATATGAGTATATTGCTTAGAAGAGGTACCATGTCTTACATCATATTTTCAAAAGTGTCTGTGACCCAATAAATGTTTTAAGGACTAATATTCTCTATATAATATGGGAAGAAGAAATAGGAGTTCATTTATTCTTATTTCATATCAGAGAGGCAAAATTAATTTAAATTTCTTGGGTCCTACATACAACAGTGGATAATATGATGAAATCTGTCCAGGATATTCTATTTCATCCTTGAAAATGTTCTTGCTTCAGAGGCTTATTTTGTTGTTGTTACTGATAACTTTAAAACTGCCTTTTTTTTTTTTTAGAAAAAAAACAGCTTCAGAATGACATTTTAAAAAATGTGTTCTAATGGTAATCGACTCTGACGAGAACTATATATTAGAAGCACTCTTGAAGCTTTGCCGTAATTCTCCAGCTTTATAGATGAGACCAACGATGTTCCTTAAATCAGTAAAGCCACCGTGCAGCTGTGGTTGCTATCTACTTATTCACTTCCAGCAAGAACAGGTGTGCGTGAGAGAGATAAAGTGTGGGATCCTAAACTCCCCTGATTAATGATGTTTCAGAATTGTGTATGCAAATCATACTCCACAGCAGTTAGGAACCTGAAATTTCTTGGGTCTTACATTTGTCTTTAGACACCTAAAAATCAGAAAAATTGTAGGTTTACTAGATTGGCTGACCCTTCTTGGTAGCCATTGATGAGATTAATAGAAAAGAAGCTCTCTGGATTACAAACAGCTTTCTGCAAGAACAGAATAGTCTTTGACTATTCTTGAAATGACCAGTGCCATCTGCTTATCTTGCCAGCTTATAATTTTGAGATTAACAAACAAGTTGCACCGCTTCCTGGTAGGACAGCAGCATTATACAACTCTGAAGGACACCACTCATACCGTGTTCCAAGAGGTGGTCATTCACATAAAAATAATGTGAATAGCACCCCCTAGAGTTGTACAACACCCGGTACTCTTTTCAAGTCAAAAACTCTTTCCTCTGTTTATTGCTATAAGTATCTTTATAACCAAAATTAGCTGACAAAAGGAAAGTTTCCCTTTAGATTGGTGTCTCTAATGGGACCAAAATTTTACAAAGATTTCATCTTGTCTGTTCATCTTAGTACTTTTTTCCCCTAGCATTCTGACAAAGAGGAACATAAGAGATGAACAGGGCTTTTTAATTCTTGTCTAAAGTATTCCGGGACATTTCAATTGTAATATTTATTTATTCTCTTTCACCAAACTTAAAATAGCCTAGCAGAACGAGTGCCTGAATGCGTCTGATAAGGTGACAAAAGCAGAGCTGATGCAATCTAACTCTTTCACTATAGTTACAGTTATTCCACCTTCTCTAAGAGGAAGCAGTTGCGAATTCTAGCCATAATATGAAATCCTTAGGTTAGGTAGGGCAAAATCTTCTCCAGCCAAACCATCACTGCACTCGCATTCCCAGAATCTGCCAAGGCCTAGACAGTTGTTAATTTGTACATTTTGGCAGAGACTGTTGGCTGTCCCCCAATGTTTTTCTTCTTCTGTAGTAATACACTTCTATACACTTCTCAATGTTTTTTAGCTGAGCATTAGGCTGCTCAAAATACACAATATATTTGTCAGCTTCTCTTGCATCCAGTTGTGACCATGTGACTGAGATCTAGAGAATGGGATATATATAGAAGCATCACATGGCAGCTTTGGGGAACCTCCCTTAGAAGTCATCTGATGTGCTTCCTTTGCCCATTTCTTTTTTGTCCCTTCCTCCATTTTGCTGCCTGGAACACAGATGTGACAGCTGGAGTCCAACCACTATCCTGGGCCATAAGGACAAAGGTAATGCCTTAGGGATAGCAGAATGGAGGGCCGTAAAGAGCTTGGTCCCCCAAAGACCTCCTGGAGTAGAGTTGCCACTCTGCCTTCCGACAGTCACTTATGTGAGAGCGAAATCAATTCCTATCATGTGTAAATAAGCCAGTGTTATTGTAGGTCTTTAATTATCACAGGTAGGGCCCAGGAATCAGTGGGTTTTTGTTTTTGTTTGTGTTTTTCTCAGTGCCGTAGGTAATTCTGATGCACAGGCAGGCTCAAAAATCCAGTCTCATTAAACAGGATTTCTTATTTCAAGAAAAAAAATTTGCCACTGTGATGTGATTTTCAACTTGATATTGAATTGCTCATAAATTTTTGTTATGTTTCATGTAGAATTGTAGGCAGTTCATGGAGATGCCAAATAAGAACCTGAGAATAGAGCTTTAAATCAATATTTAGTAGGAATTAGTTTCACAGTCCTATTTGAACCTCAGATGACTCCTACTTACTGAGAGACAAAAACACCCAAAGAAAGTTTGCATTATGGGAAGGAAAGGTGGTCAACAATGGCACGAAGGAAAAGAAGAATAATTCAAGAAAAGATATCTTGAATTAAACAAATACTATCTCTCAGCACTGACTAGAAGGGTGGTGATAAATCTGAAGTACAGGAACTTTCTGCTCAGTAGATCAGAGATCTCCAAAATGGAGCGCCCTTACCCAAGGAAGTGTAAAAGATGACTCATAGAGGTAGAGGTACAGGCAGAAAATATTAGAAATGATTGCTACTTATCTTTGTCTAAAAAAAAAGAAATTAATCTTTATTAATATTTCACATATATACGGACACTGTTGGCCTCACCAGGTTGCATCTCAGACAGGCATACGTCAGGAATGAAGTATCCTGCAGGGAGAGGGCAAATTCCAACATACAGAGAGGCTTCCTCCCTCTTTCATTTGCTGTCAGCATGTTGAGAAATATTGCAGATTACGTATGCTGGGATAAGTGGATATTTAGACTTAATTATTTAATCTTACTAAATTAACCCTCACAAAAGACTCCTTGAAAGAAAGCATAATTGAAGATAATGCAAATAATACAAACAAAGGTAAACAACAAGAAAATTGCAGAGCTGGTAGGTCTGATACCAGCTTTTTGTCAGGTGCATTACAAGGTAGAATTATTTAGTCAGATCCAGCAAGAAGTTGACCAAAAATCTTTGAAATTATCAAGAAGATTATTAGGAATATTGATTTATAATCTACCATTCCTGATGAAGCTTGCCCTAAGTGTGTATTGTGTCTTATATTAGTTAATAATAGGACAAAACCATCACCTATTAGCAAAATGTTTTAACATTATTTATTTCATCATTTCATCATTTAAAAATTTCTTTTCGGGCGCCTGGGTGGCTCAGATGGTTGGGCATCTGCCTTCGGCTCAGGTCATGATCCCAGAGTCCTGGGATCGAGTCCCGCATCGGTCTCCCTGCTCCTTGGGAGCCTGTTTCTCCCTCTGCTTCTCTCTCTCTCTCTCCCTCTGTCTCTCATGAATAAATAAATAAATAAAATCTTTAAAAAAATAAAAAATAAAAAAAATAAAAAAATAAAAATTTCTTTTCTTTTTTTTTTTTTTTAAGTAGGCCCATGCCCAGTGTGAAGCCCAATGTGGGATTTGAACTCATGACCCTGAGATCAAGACCTGAGCTGAAATCAAGAGTTGGATGCCTAACCAACCAAGCCACCCAGGTGCTCCCATTTATAAATCTCTATTTTATTGTGTTTTATAATGTGCATATATATCAATATAATAGTGAAACTATACAATTTATAAACATCCTACATATTAGAGATGTATACTAAAATTTATGTGATCCTTTACCCAGATCCTCCTTTAGGAATGAGAGATTTATTTTCCTAGCTGCTAACAGTGCTGCCAGAAAAATGGCCTTCTTCGGGGATTGCCTTGCTCAAGGTCACATCTTCTTCCAACGGAGCTTGCATCCAATGACTGCTCGGTGCAGGAGTATAAGTGCCTGGTCCTCTTGCCCCAACTCTGAAGGGCTGACAGCTCTAGAGCTCCCAGTGATATTGGCCTGGGGTCTTCACTGCTTCTGCATTGAAATGCAACCTCTCCCTCTACTCATTCCCACTTCGTCCTCTCTCCTTCACAGGTGTTAATCCCAAAAGCACTCCTTAATCTCCATCTCAGAGTCTGCTTCCCAGGGAACCCAAACTATGACAATGAATCTCCATGATCAGAAATATTTGGATCCATATACTCTCTATCAACTCTTTGGTATTGGTCTACTAGATTTCTTTTGATCTCACATATCACTAATTTTTATGAATATCCTGGGTGTGCTAGAAAAGAATGTGCATTCTCTGATGAATATGGGATTCTCTCGTAAAATCAAGGTTGTTAATTAAATGATGTTTGTCAAATTTTCCATTTAGCCTCGATGATGTTTTATCTGTAGTCCACCTCCACCTGTGATTGGGAGCAATTACTCATGCCAGAGTGGTGACTCCTTTCCTTGGCACAAAGAATCCAGAAGTGATTGAGTGGCACATGCGGTGTACAAAGTCTCTTACTGTGTCCCTGGTGGAAGGGTTTCCCTTCCAGGAACAGACTTCTAGATCCCAGAGAGTTAGTTGCTGCTACTGGAAGCAAGATTCTCCAAGAGGGTCACTGGCAGTAATGTAAGTGGGGCCACTTCTACTTCCGCTCTTTGGTCCCTATAACCTTGAATTCTGTCTCTTAGAAACATAGCATTACATAACAGTTATTGATTTGGGGTGTGAACTGCATCCCGGACGACCAGTACCCCATATTCACAGGATATCCTCTCCAAGCTGGCACCTCAGGGCTAACTTCAAAGAGATACTCTGTTACTCCATTAGGAAGGCCAATAGCTTCTGGGTGGTTTTGCATGCAATGGGAGTAGGGAATCCATGCTCATATGCCCACTTCCACACCACCTTAGTTTTTAAAGTGTGTCCTTTGGTCTGATGCAATATTCTGTGGGCTCTCATGTCACTGGCTCAGACGCTCTCTAAGTCTGTGGAAAGTGAATCCTGCAGTCAGGAAAGGAAAACCCACACATGGACTATATGTCAGTTCCAGGCACGATGAATCTCTGATCTGCTGACTGAAGAGTTTCCAGTGTAATTGGCTTACCACCAAGTGGTTGGTTGGTCTCAGGATAGGACAGTGCCTAGGGCTAGATGTACATTCAGCAGCTACATTAGCCTTGGTGAGCGGGAGCCCATTCTTTCGGGTTCATGCATGACCTCCATCCTTACAGCCCACTCTGTTTACAGGCTATTTGTGCCTGCTCTAAGGTGGTCAAGGACACTGGCTCATTGATGGCAGCCAGCCTGGTCACTTTACCTACTTGTTTGTTTAATTTGTCTTCTGTGGTAGAGGTCTTCTGGATGACATTAACATGTGACGCACAGCTCTTCACACTTTGTGCCCATTCCCATAGGTCCATCCCTCAATTCCCCAGTTTTTGCTGCCCCCTATCCTCCCATACTTCTCCTTCTAGGCCCCGACCAACCATCCCACCATTTGGCAATTTGCCATTACCCATATATATTCTCACCTCAAGTCACTTCTCTTGAGTCTTTTGATTCCTTCTTCCACCATCTGCCATGGCAGTCCTGGTGTCTCTGCTTCACTAATTATGCTGTCATTTTCTCCAAGCCTCCAACAGCCAACTTAGCAGTGTATTACTAACGTGTCCTGAGTCTTTACCTGGGCACTAAATTCTCTATTGTGGAGAGTGCTTCCATATAAATAAGCTCTCTCTACCAAAGTTTATGTCTGCCCCCCTCCTTTATCTGACACACTCGTAAATGTACTCCCTGGTTTCTACTGATACCTGTTGGCTAGTCCTGTAGCTCCTTGGGAAGATGTTTCCTTCCTTCATCTCAGCACTGCCCTGAATGGGTTATTTTGTGACTTAACTGTAATTATTGTTCTGCTGGCCAGGAGGGAAGATATTTCCTGAGCTAGGCATTTGTCCTGCAGAACAGAAGCCTCTAACTTGTCTTAGAGCAAGTGGCAGGAGGGTTGAGTAGTCACAGGTCTTTAGCAAGGAGAGGGGAGCCACCTCTCCAGAATTCGATATTTTCAAATTCATTGACCCAGATGTCCCCATTCCAAGTCACAGGGTCACACTTCTTCCCAATCACAGCCCTAACTTCGGCAAAGCAGAATTGCCATGAGAAACTAACCCTCTCTGGAACTCCATTTCCCTTATAATTTAGTCCTGGGAGGGTGCCTGGGTGGCTCAGTTGGTTAAGCGACTGCCTTCGGCTCAGGGATTGAGTCCCACATCTGGCTCCCTGCTCAGCAGGGAGTCTGCTTCTCCCTCTGACCCTCTTCCCTCTCATGCTCTCTATCTCTCATTCTCTCTCTCTCAAATAAATAAATAAAATCTTTAAAAAAAAAATTTAGTCCTGGGCTTGATCCTCTGTGTTTTCTGCCCTGTGACTACAGTGGATGAGTTTCCCACATGCTGCCAGGGGAGGCCTCTGACATTCTCTGTTCATCTTACATTGGTAATTAATGACCTTCACACCTTTAATTGTGTTTCTCTGTGCAGTGGTAGCCCCCAGCAACAGCCATCTGACTCCATGTAATTACGACTTCCTATAAACCTCTCAAATGCCTGAGATATTGCCCTCATTACCTTCTATGGGTATCCCACTTCAACTTCTCCATTGATGAAAGTTGTTTGGTCTTTTTGTTTTTAAGTAGGCCCAGCATGGAGCCCTGCACTGATGAAAGTTTTAACTTTTTCACAATTACAGCATGCTAGAAGATTTCAACGTTCCACTTTCCACCAGTGATGATGTTTTCATTGCCAATTGCCCAGTTTGTAATGCAGCTCCAAAATCCCATTTTAGAGTTTGCTTCCCAGGACCAGTTCTGTTAGCAACTGTCATAGGCCACGATCCCCAGGAAAGAGACTCTGGAGTAGAGATTTCCATGCAGAAGGTCTGCTGCTGAGTGCTCTTGGGAACAATACCCGTACAGGAGCGAAGAAAGCCAAGACTGAACCGAAGGAGTTGAACTACCAGGCAGGTGCAGCAAAGCTTCGTCAGGCCCCCTGAATTTGAGGTAAAGGGGTTGGGCTTTGTATGCCCACCTTGCTTTTGAATGTGGGTTGCCCCTAGTGAGGCATGGCCTCAAACAAGGCATCTGCCTTCAGCTGAGGTCAATATCCTTGGAGAAATTCAGGTCGCTGGCTTCTACCAGCAGCCAACACTCCCAGGAGCTGAGGGAATAAGTGTCTTGGCCCTGAAAGGCGGGACCTGGGCAGTGCCCCACAGCATCCATACACAGCTTCGCCATGTTTTCACACTGCTCTCATCGTACCTTATCTCTGTTTTGGTCATTCACTGCCAAAAGCCCAAACTCCCAGCTATCTCTCACTTCATCCCTGAACTCTCACCCCCATACTGCTCTGTACCTCTCCTGACCTGACGCCTAGTCTCCGTCCGCTTTCCAAATCCTTCCCCTGAGTCCTCAAGGGACTCAATTCACAATTTGCATCAGCGGAATCTTCTCTAGTCTCAAAATGTTCTCTGAGTATTCCTTTGTCTTCTTGACCTAAATTCTTAGGGTCTTCAAAGGGGGTCTCTAAAGAATGGCTTCACCAGCCAGCTTCAGAATAAATTGAGGAGTAAATCAGAAGTAACTGTGTGTGCCAAATATCACCTTTATTAGTGATACAGTCTGGGGGGAAGGATGCGGGTTTCAGTACATTAACTCTGCAGACTTCCTGTTCTTCTGTCTTCCATCACTTCCTTCTCCATCCTCCTTCTCAGCTGATGTCTTTGCTTCCTTCACAGAGAAAATAGAAGCAGTCAGAAGAGAGCTTCCACAGGCAGCATCAACACATCTACCCACTTCCCTGCATCTGTGCTCATATATCCTGCCTTCCCTCCTATTTCTGTGAACGAGCTATCTGTCAAAACCCAACTCCTCCACTTGACTCTAGATCCCCTCCCCTTTCACCTACTCAGATCCGTTCTCCCAGCAATCCTTTCCTCTTTCTTCTGCTCCGATTTCCCTTTCTCTGTGGCTTCTTTCCAATCAGCCTGTAAACAAGCTGTAATTTGTTCCATTAAAAATGTATATTAAAAAAAACACTTCCTCCTGTCTTAAAAAATCTTGATCCTATCTTCCCTTCTAGCTACCAACACTTCTTTCATTCGTAGCAAAACTTCTGTACTGATGATTCTCTTGGTTTCCCATTGTTTTCCTCTCGTGCTCCCTTGAATCTATTCCAGTCAGGCTTGTATCCCCACCACTCTACTGATACTGCCTTTGTCAAAGTCACCAACGCTCTTCTGTTGCTGAATCCAATGGTCAGTCCTGGTTCTCATCCTACGTGAGTCATCGATCGTTCCCTCTTCCTTACAAAGCTTGCTTCACCCAGTTCCACGATACCACCATTCTTTCGATTTCTTCCACCTCATTAGCCTCCTGCTTGGTCTCTGCTGCTGGTTCTTCATCTCCCTCACCTCCAAATGTTGGAAGGTCTTGGGGCTCAGTCTTTAAATCTCTTGTTTGTTTATGTACACCTACTCTCTTGGTGATCTCGGTTGCACAACTTTAAATATTATCTACGCACTGAAAACTCCTAAATTCACACCTTTAGCCTGGACCTCTCCCCTGTTTGTCTTGTCTATTTGGAAATTTACGTTTGGAGGTCTAATGGATGTCTAAAACTTAACATGTTTAAAACTGAGCCCTTGATATCTGTCAACCCCCTCCCCCACATACAGTCTTTTCCTTCCCATTCTCAGTAAGTAGTAGTCCATCCAGCCGTTTACTCAGATCATAAACCTTAGGGTCATTTCTGACTCTTTCTCACTCTCCATATCTAGTCCAACAGCAAATCTTGGTGACTCTGCCTGCAAATATACTCAGAATACAAGTACTTATCACTGCTTCCTCTGCTGTCGCCTGGAGCCAAGCTATAGTTATCTCTCACCTGGGGCAACAGCATCCTAACTGGACTCCTTGCTTCAGCCCTTGTTTTACTGTGGCCTTATGGATACAACAGCCAGTTGCTCTAACTGAACTCTCACCCCTGCCAGAGCAACTAACTCTTCTACTCAAAATTCTCCAGTTGTTTCCCATCTCATTTGGAATAAAAATGAGATTTTCTGCAATGCCGCAGAGCTCCATAAATTCTCTGTCCTCTCTCCTAGTTCTCTGCTTGGCTCATTCTTTTCTAACCAACCTGGCCTCCTCAGTGTTCTCAGAATTGTCAAGCAAGTTCCCACCCCAGGGCCTTTGCACTTCCTATTCTGTCTACCTGAAACCCACTTCCCTCAGCTATCTGCATAGGTTGCTCCCTCTCTTTTTTTTTTCCTGTTTCAGTGTCACCTTATTAGATCTTTCTCTGCCTATTCCACATACAATAACAATAATTCCCTTCCCCTGTACTTCCTATCTCTTTGACACTGCATTTTCTCCATAGCCCAATTACTATCTGACATATTATATATTTCTTTGTTTCTTTGCTTATTTTCTCTGCTCCCTCTCCAAATGTAAGCTCCTAAAAAGCAAGCATTTTGGTTACAAAGATTGCTCATTAACTCTTTAAAAAGTATCTAGCACAGCTTAACATAAGGTGGTGTAAAAACCAAATTTCCATTGGTAACCTAACTCTTGCCTTGTCTACCCACTCTAACTTTATTTTTATTACTTTTTTAAGATTTTATTTATTTATTTTGGAGTGAGCACAGTGGAGCCGGCGCGGGGGGGGGCGCTGGGGAGAGGGAGAAGGACAAAGCAGACTCCATACTGAGCACAGAGCCCAACTCAGGGCTCCAGGCTTGATTCCATTACCCTGAGATCATGACCTGAGCCTAAACCAAGAGTTGGACACCCAACTGACTGAGCCACCCAGGCGCCCCCCCACCCCTAACTTCAGAACACATGATCCAATAAAATTTTTCCTAATTTGTGACTTAAATTTAAAAATGCTTAAAAGAACTAAAAATCAAATGACATTTTATGGTATAATTAACAAATTCTCTTTATTTAAGACAATAACATTACATAAAAAGAAATCTAAAATTCTAGAATATTCGTTATTAGAATATACGAAAATTTGAAATTTGAACTGTTGGAGAAAATCTAAGTTTTGCTATATCACTATATTTTCAATTATCCAAGTGGTCCTGAAGACTATCTCATAATTTAGACTCTTATGTCAGAAGATGGGACAAACTTTATTAAGTAAAATTTAAATAAATCATTCCAAGAAATAGCTCTTCAGACTGGGTTTTTTGTTGCACTCCCCACTAGATGGTGCTGCTAAGAAGTTTTCTAAAAAAATACAATTTAGAGTTTCACTTTTAGCTAAGCAATAGGATAGAATTCATATGTTTAAGGATGGTTCTCTAATAACATTCATTTTTGTAACTTTAGGCAAAACATTCTGTGGGCTTCTAGAGCTTGTGTGTGAATGTGTTGTGGGTCAATTTCATAAATAATTGTCTGAGTGGGTGGAAATCGGAGATAGGATTTCAGCGGCAACGGCATTTGAAATTATTAGATTTTCAGCAGTTGTCATGTACTTGGCTTCCAATAACCTTTCCTGGAAGCTTCAGCAGGCCTCCTGAATTGTAGATGTTGTTCAATCCGCAAGAGTGAGCATTATAATACGATTTCAACTTAAAAACCCAGTTACTTATTCTTGTGGTTCATGAAAAGCCAGCTTTATTAATTGTTTAAAATAAGGACAAGAATTTTTAAAATAGAAACTGAACAGTTGGATTTATGGTTCTTTCTATGAAGATATTTTGTCTATTAGGCAGAAAATTCAGGATTTTTTCCGTGTATAATACATAAATGTTATAATATGAGCTACTGGTAAAATACAGCAATTAGTCCCCTTGACCATTTCCTAAGAGGCCGTTTTCAGTGGGAAAATGCAATGGGTATAGGTGGTCAGATTCTACAGTTTGCTGTGGATTTGAGGCTTTTTTGGAAATTTAAGGATCAAAGACTTCCTTTATTTTATCCTCTGTGGAAAAAAGTTTTGCTGTGAAAAAGCATTACATTTTATTTTCTAGATTAAAATTCCAGCTTCTTTACTGTTTACACATTGATTCTATTTCCCATCTTTTTTTTTTTAAGATTTTATTTGTTTATTTGACAGAGAGAGAGAGACAGCGAGAGAGGGAACACAAGCAAGGAGAGTGGGAGAGGGAGAAGCAGGCTTCCCGCGGAGCAGGGAGCCCGATGCGGGGCTCGATCCCAGGACCCTGGGATCATGACCTGAGCCGAAGGCAGACCCTTAACGACTGAGTCACCCAGGCACCCTTATTTCCCATCTTTTAATCATTTATTCCAGCTTTATTATGATATAAGAGACATACAACGTCACATAAGTTTAAGGTGTACAACGTGATGATCTATGTATATCTGAAAAAATGATTGTCACAATAATATTAGTTGATATCCATCACTTCACATAATTACCTTTTGTATGTGTGTGTGTAGTAAGAACATTCAAGATATACTCTCCTAGCAACTTTCAAGTATACAGTACAGTATTGGTGACTAATAGTCACCTTGCTGTGCTTTAGATCTCGGAATTTATTCATCTTATAACTGGAAGTTTGTATCCTTTGATCACCTTCACCCTCCAGCCCCTGGCAACCACCAATCAATCTACTGTCTCCTTCTGTGAGTTTGGTTTTTTTAGATTCCACATGTAAGTGAGATCATACAGTATTTGTCTTTCTGTGTCTGACTTATTTCACTTAGCATGATGCCCTCAAGGTTTATCCATGTTTGTCTGGAATGTCAGGATTTAATCACTATTGTTCCTTTCTCCTAGTGTTACCAGAACTGGGAACGGAGAAGAGGAAAGGCATCATTTACATAATCATTTGCCTAATCATCTACATGTATTTGCATGAGTTATAAATCTCTGAGTAACAGAGAGGCAGACCCAAAGAGGGAGGAGAGGAGCCTGGAGCGGGGATTGGGACTTCGCAAAGGTCTCCAGGGCCTTTCCTTCAGGAAGAAGAGAATCTGGATGACAGCATCCGGGGAGTCAGGAGAGCCAGACCAGTAGATCTCTGGGCTTAAGGGCATTGAGGCTGTGGGAGGATACTGACTGTGAAATTGTCACTGGGAAGAGCAAAGGAGGAAAGAACAGTAGACACCATAAGCAAAACTCAATCTACTTCTTTTCTCTGCAG
The DNA here is from genome assembly GCF_003265705.2 of Callorhinus ursinus. Lineage (NCBI taxonomy): Eukaryota > Metazoa > Chordata > Mammalia > Carnivora > Otariidae > Callorhinus > Callorhinus ursinus. The sequence goes on from NW_027397063.1 coordinate 72,187,734, forward strand.
CTGATGTCCCCACTTCCTGGTGCCTCAGCCTGGAGATGAGACAAACAGGACCTCGGGGCAGGGGATCAGCAGCTGTCCTGCCGGGCAGCTGGCAGGGGCATGGCCCCAGCACACAGACCCCTTTCTTCATCCTTGGAGGGAGTGGGAGGCTGCTGTAAGTGGAGCCTTGTGATTTGGTCTTTCCACCCCCAGTTATCAGAAGGAAGCTCTGTGTAGCAGCCTGTCTCCCATTGCCGGGCAGGAGAACAACACAAAGAGGAATAATCCCAGCATATGAGCGCTCTCTTTTCACTCCTGCGTTGTTAAGCAATTTGGCAGTGCTAGCCCAGATCCCAAAACCAGAATCTGGCTTACGCAGGAGGCGGCAGCTTGGGGCGGCGTCCTGATCTGCTCCCCCAGACTCATTTGTTTTTTTGCTTCTACAGTAGTTAATCGAATTGTTAGAGCCATAATTGCCAAACTTTTAAGATCACACCTTTTTCTGGTTGAGAGAGTGCACCCTTAATATGCCTTAATATATGCAAAATAAGCAGTGCACGTTTTTTCAAATTTTTATTTTATTTTTTAAAAATTCTTTATTTAAATTCAACTTAGTTTTAATCACAGAAGAAAACTTCCACAGCACTTACTATTGCAAGACACTGTTCTAAATATTCTGCATGTGTTAACTCACTTAATTTTCACAACAGCTGTCAGTAGTAGGTTTTATTATCTCTGTTTCATGGATGAAGAAACTGAAGCACAGAAAGGATTCTTTTCTAAGGACATACATAGGCAAACCCAAGATCCCAGGGTCTGTGCTCTTATCTTTTATGTCATGCAATATGTAATTATAATTACAAACGTGTATATACCTTATGAAGCATAAATATACATGGATATTTAAAAAGAAATTTTTTTTGAGAGAGAGAACTTGAGTATGGGGAGGGGCAGAGGGAGAGAGAGAGAATCTCAAGCAGACTCCGTGCTGTGTGCAGAGCCCGACGTGGGGCTCGATCTCATGACCCTGAGATCATGACCTGAGCTGAAATCAAGAGTTGGATGCTCAACTGAATGAACCACCCAGGAGCCCCCATACGTGGATATTTTTAAAGCTAAGGGTAAAAATAAACATAAATAGAATTTCAGATATATTATTCCTTTACCCCAGCAGATTTATTGTGGCATTCTCTATCAGAGATTAGACTCAACAAAACAATATTGTTTTCTAGTCTTTCATTTTAGAGACCACTATTTGTGAATATGGAATCCTGTGGAAAGAGGCCGGCCACGGCAGACCCAGGGAACATGAGCTATACCATTGCACCATTCATAGAGTGGGCATCCTGACCTTTCCAGCACCAGAGTCACATTTAAAATTTAAAAAAAAATTTGCAAGTGCTCATGTAAGAGTTGTGCTTTCCATGTCTCTCGATTGAGAAAGGAGACTGTGATTTAGGCTATTAAGTAACACTCATGCTTTTTTTTAGATGATACCATTTTATTAGCTACAACGGCATCGATGCATTGTAAGAAACATCCTACCTATATGCAAGTCACATTAAGTTTTCCATGTACATAAATATTTGGTATCCTTATAGATTTGCCTGCATCTTATGATAATCCCAGGCCCCGGGGCATACACAACCTCTGTAGTTGCTGAGATCTGCTGGTGTGGTGGAAAGAGTCTAGGGTCAGGAACCAGCCAGAACTGGATTGAATTCTAGTTCCACGTGTGTGACTTGGGATAAGTAGCACACACTTTTGGACCAGGGTTTCCTCATTTGTAAAATTAGGATAACACATCTTTGCTTGTTTGTTGTGAAGAGAGCTCTCAATGATAAGTCTCTGATAGAGAATGCCACAATAAATCAAACTTTGGGAAGGCCAGAGCAATTTTGTGATGTGTAACTGTGTATTCTTTTTCTTAAAGAGGGGGCCCCTAGGATTATATCTATTTCAGACTTGCCTTGGACCCTCGTCATGACTATTATGCAACCCTTCTACTCCAAAGGGGGGACCTGAGGCCAGTTGGAGTGCCCCATCCCCCTGATCAGAAGGAAAGGCAAGCATGCGAATGAGTGAGGCAGCATTCAAAGCCAGTTCCCAGAGAGAGGGCTTCAACAGCAAGCCTTCAAGAACATGTGAAGATGATAACTGTAAGCATTCAGCCTCATGGGGATAGGATCGTGGAGGGGGAGGCCCTGAGGGGGAGGTGAGATGCTTCCTGACTCCCCCAGGCCCTGCATAGCAACCATATCAGCAGGGGTACCCTTCCCCATCTGCCTAGTCAGAACCAGAATTAAAAGCAGCTCTTTGTCTGAAGCTCTGAAGTATGTCCTAAACTGATGGTTCTCAACTCTGGCAGCACAGGCAAATCAATCTGGGGAGCTTTGAAAAAATACTGATACTTGGGTTCACCCCCAGAGATTCTGACTTAATTGGCTTCGGGTGCAGCCCTGTCACTGGTATTTTTATAAACTCCCCAGGACATTCCTATATGCATCAGGGCTGAGAACCATCATCTAGATTCATATGAGCAGCTTCAGTAGGACAAAGAGTGATGTCAAAACTAGTGCCAGCAGTGAGACACTCTGCGGCAGATGGCACAAGACCTTTCTTAGGACTACCATGGGCCCCCACTGTGCTAGGAACAAAGACGGCCAAGAGCTAGGACTGTCTCCTGTCCACAAGGAATTTGCAACCTAGTCGGGGAGAAACGCACGGGTAGGTTGCTAGGATGCTTGGAAGAGGGCTTTTGGTTCAGCTAGGATGTATCAAGGAAGGCTTCCTGGAGGAGTTACCTGGGTCATAAAGGGTAAAGTCACTCTCCAGAAGAAGACAAGAAAGGGAGCAGTCCTGCACAAAGGTTTAGAGGTATGAACTATGTTTCAAAATTTTACTAAAGCAAAATATAAAGTAGGTAAGTGTGTTTTTTAAAATAAGTGTTCTTTGGCATTTTTCTTGTTATTAAACCAGAGGAATTGCGCTCCTCATTTACCCTGTGAGGCTTTGATAAATCTACATACTAACCTTGGACATACCATTGTATCTAATTTCCTAATCAAGAGCAGGCATAGCACTCAATTTATTAACGCTCTCTATAATTTCTCTGAATAAACCTCGCCACAAGTTAAGTCAATCCCTGTGCATTTAACCTGCTTTTGTTGTAAGAGCAACAACAGAAATCCATTTTTTATTGTATTTCCTTGTTATGTATCAGTATATATACTGACATGTATACGTATATAATACAATACAATATATACATACATACAAAATTTTTAGTGTCAGTTCTGCAGCTGAACTCTTACTTTCAATAATTTTTAGTTGATTTCCTTTGATTCCTAGGTCTGCAATCATACCATCTGTAAAAGATATTCTTGTTTCTTCCTTTCTAATATTTAAACATAATATTTTCTTCTTAAATAGTTATTGATGACATTTCTAGAAGAGACCCTGATTTGAGAAAACCAGTGTGTTTCTTCTTCAAGAATAAAATCGGACTCTGTTTTTAGTACATACTCCATCGTGGTTAGACTGGAAATCCAAAATAGCTAATGTTGCCTTAGTTTCCTGTTTGGAATGGCTGAAGATTGGGGTGCCTCTGGCTCAGTTGGTTGGGCATCTGCCTTCGGCTGGGGTCATGATCCCCGGGTCCTGGGATGGAGCCCCACATGGGGCTTCTTGCTCAGTGGGGAGCCTGCTTCTCCCTCTACCTGCTGCTCCCCCTGCTTGTGCTCTCTCTCTGCCAAATAAATAAATAAAATCTTAAATAAAAAAAAAAAGGAATCGCTGAAGATAAAAATAGTTTGGAGGCCAGGTGCCTGGGTGGCCCAGTCAGTTGAGCATCTGACTCTTGGTTTTGGCTCAGGTGGCCTCGGGGTTGTGGGATGGAGCCCCTCCCTGGGTTCCGCAGGGAGTCGGCTTGGGACTCTCTCTGCCTCTGCCTCTGTCCCTTCCCCACCACATGCTCGCTCTCATTCTCTCCCTCCTTCCCCTCTCCTCTCTCCAAAATAAATAAATCTTTAAAAAAAATAGTTTCGGGGGGCACCTGAGTGGATCAGTTGTTAAGCATCTGCCTTCAGCTCGGGTCATGATCCCAGGGTCCTGGGATCGAGCCCCGCATCGGGCTCCCTGCTCAGTGGGAAGCCTGCTTTTCCCTCTCCCACTCCCCCTGCTTGTGTTCCCACTCACGCTCTCTCTCTCTGTCAAATAAATAAAATCTTTAAAAAAAATAGCTTGGAGGCAGCTCAAATCAAAATAAGCAAAAAATAAATTAAAAAGCATATCATTTGGACATTTAGAAGCATTTATTCCTACTCCCTTTTCCTGGTCATTGCTCAATTATTTTGTATATGTGAGCCTCTTGAATTGGTCTTTCCTTGGATCCTACCTCCCTAGTGCCACAGTCTGTAAATACGAGGGCTCCTGCCCCAAGGTGCTGATATTTTTCTTCTTACCAGTCCCCCTTCCTCCACATCCTTGAGTAAAGGCTGTATTCTCATAGAAGAGAAATGATTTTAAACAATGCTGACCAGGAATCTACCTTTCTGATAAATTCCATATGACAAAAAACAATCTCTAAATTATCAACACCTGATTTTCAAAGTTCTCATCAGGAAGGGAAGAGAATTATAGGCAACAACTTATTAAAATCTCTTTGGATAAATCATGTAGATTTATTTCCATTTTTCTGTTAATGTGATGTGCTATATTAGTTTTACTTCTTTGTACCAGTTTTGCATTTCTAGAATTAAACATAGTGACTCCAACATGTATTTTTCTCCCTTTTTGCTAACATAAAATCTTAACGTTTTTATTTATTGATGAGATTGCCCTATAATTTGATTTTAGTTTCCTATTCAAATTTTGAAATCAATCATTTTCACTTGATAAAATAAGACCTACAACATACGCAAACACACATTTACAGTTTATGTAACATAGGGATTTTTTTGTTGTTGTTCTTTTGAAAGTTTGGAAAATTTTCATAAACCCATCAGGATCAGGCATCTTTGTGGGGTAACGCTTGTATTTCTTTTCCAGTTATTTGATTTGTCACAGTGCTTTATATTTTTGTAAGCAAGCACATATTTGGGAATATATTATGTCTTTCTTATTAATTCATATTTTCTCTTGTTTCGATTGAGAATAATCATTTACACAAAAAGGCACTTTTTACTCTTTTAATGTACTAACTTGGTTTTGTTTTTTATTTTACTTATGTATATTTTTTAAGATATATTTATTTACTTATTTGTCAGAGAGAGAGAGCAAGCACAAGCAGGGGGAGTGGGAGAGGGAGAAGCAGGCCCCCCGCGGAGCAGGGAGCCGGATGCGGGGCTCCATCCCAGGACCCTGGGATCAGGACCTGAGCTGAAGGCAGACGCTTAACCATCTGAGCCACCCAGGTGCCCTCGTGTGGCTTTCTCTCAGGACACTTACCATGTTTTGGGGAAGCCACATGGGAACGCCACATGGGAGTGTCCTGGCTGACAGCTAACCACCAGATCTGTGAGTGAGTGAATGTTCCTTCAGACAGGTCCCGTCCTCAGTCTATGAGTCTTCCAGGGGAGACTCCAGAAATTGTGGAGCACAGAAAAGCCATCCTTGCTATGCCCTGTCTGAATTCCCGACTCACAGAAGCAGCCAGAGATAACCCATGATTATTGTTTGAAGCCACTAAGTTTTGGAGTGATTGGTTACATAGCGCCAGGTAATTAATTTAGGCTATATTTGCTAAAGGGTGTGAACTTCTGTGCTCCTCTCTTGTGCTTCCTGTATCCCTTCTAGATGGATCAGGCTCAGCCAGTTTCTTCTCTTCTACTTTCCTCCTACCATGCATTTGGGTGAGCAAATAAGCAAAGACCTACTGTGCAAACCTGGCCATATAGTACCTGTTTCTCAGATTTCCTCATCTTTGCATATGGTCAGAGGGCAGAGAAATCCCAAGAAGAAGAAGGCCTCACTTACTTTTTTTTTTTTTTTATCAGCGAGCTCTACATTGGGGTATGGGTGCCTGGGCCATGCTAATAAAGAGGTATTTTGTTTCACAATCTGTATTATTTATTGTGCTTAGCTTCCTTGGAGCCTGGTGGGAGGTGGAGAGGGAGGTAGCAGGTAAGGCAGGGTTTGGGCATTGCTGGGTCCTTGTCTGTATGGAAGCATCACCCTAATAACTAACAGTGGGTAGAGAACAAAAAGGAGTAAGCAAAATTTACAATGCACAAAAGGAGAAGTCAATTCGTCTTCACACCTCTAAGGAGGAAGGAAGAGCAGGGGCCTTGGAAATATATGGTTTCTCCTTCCTTCTCCAACAGGAATAGATTGTGGAACGAGTAGTTTTATGACCTTGGGCAAGTCACCTCATCACTTTTCTGTGCCTCCACTTTTCCTAACGAATAAAAGGGATGTTTTACTTAACTAATTCTGTCAATCTATGAATCCATACATTTCTCCTCTCAGTCACTTTCTAAGCTATTCACCCTGTCAGCTTCCAAACAGGCACATACGCATTTGGATGGACACCCATGGGAGATGCGAGAAGGGTAGGGAAGCCCCAGTTCTGTGCTTTCTGGAAATCACAACAGCTGCCACTGGGGCTTGGCCCTCTCTTCGGGAAGTAGAGAATGAACATCCTGGGGGAAAGCCAAGTGCCAGCGAGGGCAAAGACTTGATCCTACCCTTATTTCACCCTGGATGAGCTCTGCTCAGGACTGAAGTAACAGTAATGTCCCAGATTCCACACCCAGGCCAAGCAGGATGGAGTAGCAGAGAAGGAAAACAAGCCTTATCCTTGCCCTTGACGTTGGAGCAGAGCGGACTTTCATCCTCCAGACAGCTGTGTAAAGAACCTGAAGGCAGCCACCACAGACATTATCCTTGGAGCCAACTGCCTTGGTAGTTCTTTGTACCTGATCAAGTTGCAGAGGGGAAAAAAGTGAGACTCCTGGAAGAAGCTTCCAGTGTTGTAATGTTGCATGATATCTTCCTGCAACTAATTTCATACTGACTATTTTTTTTAAAGATTTTATTTATTTGACACACAGAGAGAGAGAGAGAGAGCACAAGCAAAGGGGAGCGGCCGAAGGAGAGGCAGCCTGATACAGCACTCAATCCCAGGACCATGGGATCACAACCAGAGCTGAAGGCTGATGCTTGACTGACTGAGCCACCCAGGTGCCCCTAATACTATTTTTGAGATATAATTGACATATAACATTATATTAGTTCCAGATGTACAACCTAATAACTTGATATTTGTATATATTGTGAAATGATCACAATAAATCTAGTTTACATCCATCACCACACATAGTTACCAATTATACAAGTGTGAGTTTTTAAGATTTACTACCTTAGCAACTTTCAAATATACAATACAGCATTATTAACTACAGTCACCATGTCATACCTTACATCCCCAGGACTTACTTATCCGATACCTGGAAGTCTGTATCCTTTGACCACCTTCACCTATTTCTTCTCCCTCCCCACTTCCTGCCTTTGGCCACCACCAAGATGTTCTCTGCATCTATGAGTTCAGGGGTGTGGGTTTGTTTGTTTTAGATTCCACATATAAGTGGGATCATACAGTATTTGTCTTTCTCTGTCTGGTTTATTTCACTTAGCATAATGCCCTCAAGGTCCATCCATGTTGTCACAAATGGCAGGATTTCCTTCATTTCTATGGCTGAATAATACTCTCATACTGACTTCTAAAATAACAGTATGCTATTTTTTTAAATCTGCTCTGCCATCCGGCCTCCTGGCCTGTGCTGGACACAAGCTCACAGATGCTCTCTACTAGGCATGGCAAATCATGGTGCCTCCATGACCGCAGTCCCTTCTATAGGAAATGGTCCACCCACGGGTCCTGCTAAAGTTTAGGTGGTTTTTACATCGCATGACTTCCCCTTCTCTTTCTTCAGCCGTAGATGACTGCTAAGATGGTAGTTGAAACAGATCCTCATTTGCAGTTCAAACTGCAAGGGGAAAGGAGAAGGTAGGTCCTCTCAAGAACTGAATTAGAAAGGATTTACAGTGGAAAAGAAGAGGTGGGGTTAGGACTATATAGGGTCAAAGTTAGGAAGAAACAGACACTATGAGAGAAGAGAAGCTATCAGGTGGAAAAAAGAAAAAGTAGAAAGAATAAATGTACCGGCGACATGAGCACCAACACATGGGGAATAGCAGAGTCCTATTTCTGGAGCACCGGTGTGAAGCTCTGTCAAATCCTGCTACCATCGTCCCAGGGTTGCTTTGGTTGAAATCCCAGTTCCTGGAGGCCTGGGTGTACCATGACTTCTGTTCTTGGTTTCCCTTATTGCACCATGTACCTCCTGACATTCAATTTTCCATTACTTAAAGTACTTGCAATACACACGCACAATACACACTCACCCTCCTGGACACTGAGTCCTCGGAACTCTAGCGTGGGCACTCTGCCATGACTCTTGTGCTCTCTGCACAGAATGGGGGGGGCAATCCATTGTATGTTGGAGTGCCCTTCAGGGAGGGATAATGGCCATTATTATAACATAATTGTAATATCAGCTACTATTCCTGAAGTACCTATTTTGTGCCAGGAACTTTCCTTTGCGTTAAAAATCATTGTGCCACTTAACAATTCCATTAAAACTGGTGTTCTTAACCCTGTGTGCAGCTGAGGAAATGCCGGCGGAGAGAGGATAAGTAACCTGCCCAGGGACACCAGTGAGTAAGTGGTGGAGACAAGATTTGAACTTAGTGCTGCCTGACTCCAAAGCTCATGCCCTTTTCGCTCTGTTGTGACATCTTCCTCAGGAATGCTGTTAAAACCAGCTTCTCTTGAAGTGGATGTCAGCTCCACAGACAGCAGTGTTTCAAACATGTTTGGCTTTGGTACTTTAAGGAAGGCAGGCACCTTGCATTTCAACACAGTCCCTGCCGCTCCCTATTACTTTATACCCAGAACTCTTCTCTCCTTTGTGTTTTCCTTAACCCACAAAGGCACTGCAGTTTGCAGCATCTAGGAGTGAAGTTTCCTGAGTACAGGTTCTCACGTTGAGCACCCTATTTCAGACTTCTTTGTACCATGCCTCCAAGTAACAGTGTTGCCCATAAGGATGACTCTCAGCCACTGTGATCTCCACACATCCCAAATTAAACTTTTTTCCCTTCTCTCTAAACATGTTCCTTCCTCTTTGTTCCCCAGCTGATGGCCGGCATTGTCCCTGAAACTCCTTTACTTCCACAACCAAATAATGTCAAGTTTTATTAATTTTACCTTTTCAATAGTTATACTACTTCCCCTCCTTCCCACCCCCACTGTTCAGGCCCTCTTCACCTTCCTCCTGGGCCAGCCACTGCCTTATCTCTGGTCTTGTTCCAACAAATGTCTCCTGCTTGCTCATTCCAGAGTTAGCATTTAAAATGCACACTTGATCCTGTTGCTCTGGGCTCAGAATTCCACCATGGTGCCTGTAAGAGTTATCTCTTGCTGCATAACAAGTGCCCCCACAACGTAGAGGCTTAAACAACAAAGCACTTATTATCTCACAATTTCTCTGGGTCAGCCATCTGGGTGTAGCTTAGCTGGCTAGAGGTCTCTTACAGGGCTCGAGTCAAGGTGTTGGCTAGAATTGTGGTTTCATTTCAGGATTCAACTGGGAGGATGTGCTTCCAAGCTTACTCATGTGATTGCTGGCACTCTTCGTGTCCTTACTGGCTGTTGGCCAGAGATATCAGTTCCTCCCCATGTGGGCTTCTCCGGAGGACCACTCACAATATGGCAGTTGGCTCCCTCGGAGTGAGATCTCAGAGAGTGAAGGAGAGAGAGATGAAAGCAACAGAAGCCACAGTCTTTGCAACCTAATCTTAGAAGTGACTCCATCACTACTTCTGGAGTTGCTAAATCCAGTGTGTACTCAAGGGAAGGAATTATACAGGCTGTGAATATTAGGAGGTGGTGATCATTGGCGGCCATGTTAGATGCTGCCTGCCACAACTAGCCCCTCCTGAAGCAGTGGTTTGGCTTTGGTGTTGTGGGGTTACAAACAAATGGAGTCCCAGCATTCCCACCAACATGTATCATGCCCCAACAAAAGCAGCTGGACTTTGCAAATCTCTTTCATTTATGCTTTCTGATAAGTGTTTCCAATGAACAAAGTGCCTCTAGCTTCAAGGTGTTCAAAAACTACTGGTTTGGAGGACTAAATCTAAACTTTGTTGGGCTTATTATCATTTGGCCCCTGCCTACCAGTTCCTCCTCTCATCTGATCACTTCTTCAGCCCACATTACTTTCAAGCAAGACAGAATTCCAGAACAGCCCCTTGCCTTTCTTGCTGGCATGCATGCTGTTCCTTCTCCCATAATACATCATTCCAGCTTGTCTGCATTGCCAGTGCTAACTCACCCTTTTTGTGAAATACTTTCTGATGGCTCCAGGCAGACTTACCTGTTTCTTTCTTATTCTTGTAGTTTGCTTTGTTTAAACTCCTTAATCAAAGCAATTACCTTCTATACTCTTATGGTTGATTTATAGCTCCCCTCTGAATGATCTCCAGCATCCAGCCCAGAGCCTGGCACATAGAAGACGCTCATTCGCTATGTGTGGAGGGGATAAGTGAGCCTAAATGCTTGGGGCCCTGGGTGTGGATGGAGTGCTGACCACAGCACAGCATCTACGCAGGTTATGTGAGGTACCTCAGCTGCCTCATTTATACACCATGAGTCAGTCATTGTATTCCAGATTCCTCTTCACTGTCATTTCAGCCTTTAGCTGCTTACTGAAATGAGCTAATTAAAGCTGAATTATTTTAATTGCTAATCATCAAGAAAAAAGATTTTTTTTAATGGAAATGGCAGAATGTATGTGTTATCCTACCACTTAAAGAAGTCAGAGTGTCTTGTTTCAAAATTATGCTAGGTCCATTGCTTCCAGAAGTAAGTGTGGACTGTCAGAGCATAAAGAACGGGTTGTGTGGTGTGGAGCACAAAATTGACCCAGATCCTACTTCTATTAGTGTCACAACACATCACTCAAGAAAAGTCCAGTGATTATTGGGCTTGAACACTGAGGGTGTTTACGGAGGCCCCCAGGAGGCTGATTGCTTGGCACTTTAATGATTGGCCTTTTGCTTTCCCCCTTTATGTTCAAAACCTACTCTGGAGGTTGATTTTTCCACTAAATTTTTTTATACATAAAAATATTTCTCTAATTGATTTTTTTTAAAAAGTGGCACAAAACCAGTACATCCCTTTCAAAGAAAAACTGAGGAATAAAATGGTGAATTTTGAAAATCATATGAAGGCAATCCATAAATAGTAACTACTTCCACCACTGTATAAATACAGGAAATGCTATTTTGGACCAGCTCAGGGTCAGTCTGTTTTTCTATTTTGCCTCTGGTGATGGCACAATGGGATACTTTGTGGGAAAGCTGCCCTTCATGGTGCCATATCAGAACGTTAGGGAGGGACCATGAATATTTCTCTATTATGGGTCTGTCATTCTTGCAATGTCTAAAATGCCTTTTTGAGCCAACAGTTGTTGCAGCCCGGGTCACCTATAGAGGTAAGACATTCACTGAGATTACAAGCAAGTTTATTTAAGTAAGGCTTCTTTTTAATTTCCAGGGATCCAAAGGAATCTCTTAGTTCTGGGGGGCTTAAGTTTGAAAAAAGGATGTTTTGCTTTTCCATGCTATTTATGAATTTTTAGTCTGAAATCTTTTAACGTATCCATCCCAAAATATTTGTTGAGAGTTTCTCCTACTACCCAACACAATGTCAGGCACTGGAAATACACAATATCTGCTTCACTGCTCGAGGTACCAAATGGTAGGCACAGTGTGTCCCTGAGTATGGAGAAGGGTGGCAACTAAGAGAAGGCTTCAAGTAGCATTTGAGCTAGAACTTGGAGGAAAAGTAGGAATTGCATGCATAAATAAGGTTAGGCACTTTGAGACAAAGGAAAGGATGAGAGACGACACAAAGGCAAGCAGGAGAGGATATTACATGCCTAGAAACAAACCAATAAATAATCCAGTGGGGTACAGCTTTGGAGGCATGCGAAGAGTAGCTGGAGAAGACATTGGGAGAGCTTTGTATAGCCTACAAAGGAGTGTGAATTATTTTTCAGTAGGCAGTGAGAAGTGTTAAAACCTTTAAGGCCAAGTATGATATGATCAGATTTTAGAGGGCTCTCTTAGCATTTTGAAGGAATGATTGGAGCATAGAGAGTCTGTAGACAGGGAAGACATTTGGGGTGCTTGGATGTGGAAAACTAATACTTCTTGAGGATCTGCAATGTGCCAGATACAGTGCCAGGCTCTTCACATATGTTATCATGTTTAGTGTTCACTGCAAGTGTATGAAGTAGGAATTCTAATTCTCATTTAAGAAATGAGGCCAAGTAACTTGCCCAAGATCACCCAGGTAGGTGATAGTGGAGCTGAGCTTTGATTCCATTCTGCCTGATCTTTTTTTTTTTTAAAGATTTTATTTATTTATTCATGAAAGACAGAGAGAGAGAGAGAGAGAGAGGCAGAGGGAGAAGCAGGCTCCCAAGGAGCAGGGAGCCCGACGCGGGACTCGATCCCAGGACCCTGGTATCATGACCTGAGCCGAAGGCAGACGCTCAACCATCTGAGCCACCCAGGCGCCCCATTCTGCCTGATCTTAAAGCTGCCCTTCTTTCCTTTATATTAAAGAGGATGACAAGGGTCTGAATTATGCCAGCGACAATGCTAAAGAGGTGTCGGGTCCTCCCTCCCCACAGAAGACTCCTCATTTAGTTGCACCTCATTTGGAAGCTTCTCCAACTACTTCATTATTCTAATTGCTTTAAAATGACAAATTAACCAATACTAGCAGGTTATGTATAACCATGATGCAATTAGTTGCTTGGTTCAATCAAGCAACCAAAAAGTCACTGATTTGTAATGGCTTGATTTATCAAAGTGTTCAGAATTGTTGGTGTACATAGATACAACTGACATTAGCATTAGACAAATACGTGCAATAGAATAGGAAGGCAAAATCTGATTATTCACAAATGACCATCTGTACCGAAAGGATTTTAACTCTAGCTCCATCTATATATACCCAAATGGACAAGTCAGAGCTTCGGATGAAAAAAGATGTTCTGGAAAACCTTCTGTTTTGTTTTGCTTATGAAGAAATTGAAGCCCAGAAAGCATAAGGGATCTGCCAAGGTCTCCCAGCCAGAAAACAACAGAGCTTAGACTTGAACCATTTACATTTTTCCAATGCCAGGCCCTAGAGAACTTTCCCCACTATGTCTGCTCTACTGTGACATGAGCAAGCCACTTAGCCTCTTGAATCCTCAATTACTTTGCCTACAACAAGAGAGGATCAGTGGGTGTATCAGTTAGCTTTTACTCTGTAAGAGACTGTCCAAAACAGTAGGTTTTACAACTGCTTTATGTAGCTCCTGATTCTGTAGAGTGTCCTGGTGGCTGTTCAGGTCAAAACGGGCTCAGCAGATTTCTACTGGACTTTCTCATCCTTCTGTGATCAGCAAGTGGGTCTAGGATAATCTAGTAGAGCTTCACTGATAGTTCTTGTGGTTGGTAGACCATTGATTGGCTGGAGATTGGCTGCTCATCATGTGAGGTGCCTTCATTTTCCTCCATAAGGCATTTCATCCTCCATCAGTCTTGTACACCTGGTGCTCTCAGGGTTCCAAACATAAAAAGAGAGGAACTCCACTGAGCATACTCTTTGGAAATCCTTGCGATGCCAAGTTTGCTATTCTCTCCCTGGCTAAAGCGACTCACATGATGCGGTTCCCAATAATTCCTGCCTCCTGATATTCATGTCTTTGTGTAATCTCCTTCCCCTGTATGAGGGATAGACCTCAGGACTTGCTGCTAATGTATAGAATTCGGCACAACTGATGGGATATCACTTCTAAGATTAGGTTATAAAAGACTGTAACACTCTCTTTGACTCTGTGTGCTTGCTCCAGTAAAGCAAGCTGCCATGTGTGAACTGCCCTACGGAGAGGTCCACGTGACAAGGAACTGAGAGAACTCTCTAGCGAATAACCAGTGAGGAACTGAGACCCCCAGCCCAACATTTCCATCCTGCCAACAAACAGTGAGTGAGTGAACTTGGAAGCAGACCCAACCCCAGTTGAACCTCTTAGGTGTCAGTGCAACCATGCCCCACACCTTCATTGCGTTCTTGTGAGAAACTTGGAAGCAGAGGACCTACCCAAGTTATGCCTGGGGTCCTGACCCATAGAAATGGAGTTGTTTTAACTTAGTAGTGACGTGTTATATAGCAACAGATAACTAATACCCAGAGTTAAGTTCAGAGTCAGTGGGGGAATATCCAAGGGTGTGGTTGTAGGAAGAGTAATTATACAAATTATTCACACATATTTGTAAACAATTTACTATAGGTGGACTTTTTCCAGCCTTTGGGAGTCTGAGATGGAATAATTTTCACTACTTCAACAATTATTTATTCTCTGTGCTTAGAACTGGCAACAAGATGGTGAATAAGACAGAGGCCATGTTCTTGCCCTCAAGGAGCTTACAGTTTGTGGCAGGGGAGGTGAAGAATGAGGAGAGATATTAGTTCAATAATTCCTTCTTTAATTATTTGTTTAAAGTTATATGAAGGAAGAATGGAGGTTGGTCAGAGAAAGCTTCTTTGAGGAAGTGGCACATAAACTGAAGAGGCAGGCAGGACAGGAAGAGAAGGAAAGAGGAAAATTCCAGACAGAAGGGTAGCATTCTTAAAGGGGAGGTGGAGAGGTGGTCAGCACCAATGGGACAAGTACCTGTATATGATCAAAGTGTATCTTATCATGTAATAATGATGTTGTGGGTTATGGTTTTAGGGATAAATGCAAAAATATTTATGGATGAAATTATTTGATGTCTGGGATTTGCTTCAAAATAATCCAGTGGCAAGGTGGGGGTACGAGTGGGTGGAGCTATAAAGGAAACAAGAATGAGTTAATCATTATTGAAACCAGGCAATGGGATCAAGAAGGTTAATCATACTAGCCTCTCTACTTTTGTATATATTTTCCATACTAATACTTTAAAAACTTGCATCCTGACAGCACATCTTGAAGGCTGTAAGTATATATGTTTAGAGGTCAAAGGACATTTATTTCCTCCAGCTCCACTGCAGACAGTAGAGGTTAATAGTATCTTTAGGGCAAGGGGATGGAATGAGTTTTATGTTATAGAAAATGTAAAGGCTTCTCAGCTTCAAATCATGTGGCTAACATAAAATGGGGATTCTGGGTAATTTACCTTGCCTCCTGGTTAAAGTGCTATATTGCATTATTTCTCATGCTCATTTTTCACTAGCTGAGATGGTATGGTTTCATATATAGTAGAATCTTCTACCATGTTTCACCCTAGAGTAGAAGGCAAGGGGAAGGATTCTGTTTAAATATTAGCAAAATGCTGTAAAGATTCTGTTATAAGGCCTTATATAATATGGGTGGTATTAGAGTGCTTATGGGTTGGGGAAGGAGAGATATAGGGTAAAAGAGATGGGAATCCCCCTTTGTTCAAAAAATTCTGGGTTAGCTTGCTACAGCAATAATGGATTATGGATTTATTTGATTAAGTTTTCCTTTTTTTTTTTTGAAGATTTTATTTATTTATTTGACAGAGAGAGACACAGCAAGAGAGGGAACACAAGCAGGGGGAGTGGGAGAGGGAGAAGCAGGCTTCCTGCTGAGTAGGGAGCCCCATGCGGGCCTCGATCCCAGGACCCTGGGATCATGACCTGAGCCAAAGGCAGATGCTGAACAACTGAGCCACCCAGGTGCCCCAAGTTTTCCTTTTACTCATGTTATTCTGAGGTGGGTCAGACTGTGAAATTAATAGCCAGAATAGACAGATTTTATGAGTCAGGGATGTATTTCATTAGGATTTTTTTCAGGAGAGGGGCGCCTGGGGCTGAAGCTGAAGAGATGATGCTTCATATTTATAGCTGTTTCAATGTTAAGTTTTGGGGGAACCATATTTTGTGATTTTGATTCTGACCTCTCTTGAAAATTCCATTCCCACTAAATTGAGTCTCTCCCTAACCCCTAATAAATGAAGACTTCACTCAAATCAGATATATGCAAATTACATTTCCCTTCTCAAGCGAAGGTTAAATAAAAGGGAAAATTATAAAAGATTGCTTATGGCAGCAAGGATTTTCTGTGCTTGAAGATGAATTTCGTTATTTCAAAACCATGACGAGTCTCCTTGTCAGTGCAAAGCAGGAAAGGAATAAAGTAATGGAGAAAGTGGACCTGGGCATAAATATGTTCCCACACAGCACTTGTACTGAAAGGCTTTGTTGTTGTTCCCTGAACCTTGGCAATTACAGGCATTTTCCTCTGCTCTGAAAAACGGCAAATAACTGAGAGTAGGTCCCCTCCTTTTCTGTGTTCAAGGCTAGGTCTGGCCTTGTTGCAGGGAAATGCTAATCCCCAACCATGCTCCCTGGGAGCAAATGGTTTGTTTTCTCTTCACTGAATCCAGCCCGGGGTGGGTTCTCAGCAGCTGAGCCTGGCATGGAAAATCTACTTGGAGCAACTCGTCCCCAGGAGGGAAGAAGGCAAGCTGATCGTGCAGAGGAGCCTCAGCCACCATCCGGGCCAGTCACAGCCGCTGGCCAGGGCAGGCATTAACACACAAAGGCACACACAAGAGTCTTTGTGTGTGTGTGCAGACAGGAGTCCTGTTTGTGTGCCCACACCCACATGTACCACACACACCCAACTCTGCCCACATATGCACTGGGCACACACACTCGACATACTGGTCACAGGTCCCACAACGGCACACATACACATATACACAATACATATGTCACCACATACCATGTGTATATACACAAAACGTATGGAACCACATCCACCCGCACACTGTGTACACACATACACAACTGCACATACTACACAGACCGCATATACTCCACTACACAAACATACACACCACCCACACTCCACATTGGTCGTATACATCCACACTACATTCTCCTGTATACACACACCTCATCACACACCAGGAAACGGTCACATGCACCATGCACACTACACACATTCCATATATACCACGTACACACTTAACACATCCAACCACACACATATACCCACCACACATACTCAACAGACACAACCACATACCACATACACACCCATCAACACATTCCACACACCAGTCTTGTGCACCGCAAATGCATCTTTCCGTCTCTGAGACACACACACACACACACACACACACACACACACACACACGCAGCCCCCATCCCCCACAGGTTACTTTCCCACTCAGCAAGGTGGGGCTGCAGCCCCCATGGAAACTGGGGCTGGGGCGGGAGGGCGCCCTCAGGGCCAGCGGGCAATGGTTCCCGCGGGCGCGGCGGCCCAGGGCGGGAGGCTTGGGTCCCTGGAGCGTGGCGGAGTGGCCGCGCCCGGAGCGGGACGCATGCCCTGGGGGAGTGCGCGCGCGCGTTCATGCGCGCGCGCCTCCGAGGGGCCTCGGTGCCTACTCTGGGAGGCGTGTACGAGGGAAATGTGAGCCGCGTGTGGGGAGAGGCTGTGTGTATGAGAAAAACCTCGCTGGCAGATGCGCCGGGACCAGCCCACCGAGCGGCTCGGGTGGGCGTGTCCTCGGTGTGCACAGTCCTCGGTGGAGTTCTCGAGACGACCCACCTCGGCGGGAAGTGTGTGTGGGAAGTGCGCGTGTAAGCTGCTGTGCCTGTAAATACCAAGCCGCCGAGGCGCTTGTATGTTCACAATGGCCGTCTGTCGGTCGGCGTCGGTCTCGGAGGAATGAGTGAGCGTGTGTCAAGGACTTGCTGTGACGGGAGGGGACGCCGACAGCGTGTGTGAAGAGGCCGGGCTCGCTGACCGACGCTTGGCGCCTGCCGGGACCGGTCAGCGCGCGCGCCCGTGTGCGCGTGGGGACGCGGCGCGCGCCGCGGCGGAGGAAGGCAGGCGGCGGCAGGCCCAGCCCCCGGTCGCAGCGCCCGGGGCGGCTCCTCTGCGAGCCTGGGACGCCGCGCTCCCGCCGCCACCAACACCGCCACCAGCAGCACCGCCACCGCCACGCGCGCTGGCGTGACTCCCGGCCCGCGCCCTCCCACGCCTGCTGCCGGCTCGGCTTCCTGCCCGCCCAGACGCCGCTTCTCCCAGGGTCCGGGCCTCGGCTCCGCGGAGGGAGCGGAAATGAGTGCGGCGTCGGCGTCGGCGCCCGAGCGGGGTTGGAAGAGCGAGAAAGTGGACGAGGCTCAGGCCCTGGCGCGGAGTTGCGCTGCTCGCAGACCCGACTTCCAGCCGTGCGACGGGCTTTCCATCTGTGCCACGCACAGCCACGGCAAATGCTTCAAGCTGCACTGGTGCTGTCACCTAGGATGGTGTCACTGTAAGTCGAGCCGCGTTTCCCCGCCTTCCGCCACCGTCCCGGGGCGCTCGCGAGGCTGTCCGGGGCCGCGGCTGGGACTCTGCGGCTCCGGGCTTGGCCGGTTGCTCTTACGATGGTTGGGGCCACCGTGGGCTCCGGGCGGGCGGGCGCTGACCTGGCGCCGGACGCCTCTGTTGGCGCTGCCTCGGCAACGAGATGAAATCCCATGGGGAGACTATAGCTTTAGCCACTTCTACAAAAGGGGATCTCCCTGTCCCAGGAAAACTGGAATCTGTTTTGGTTTCTTTTTCTTTTTTTATTTGAAATGACCAGGCAGTGTGCTGAGAAATGGTAGAGCGCCGTCAGAGTTGACAGCTAGAGGGGAAGCCTTTTTTCAGGGCTGGTGGTTAAACATGCTCTCCTTTCTTTCTCACTTTTCGTCTTTTCCAGGCTGCTCTTAAAAAGAAAGAGCCCTTGGTAATCGAATTGTGGCCCATTTATTGTATCCAAATTGAGAAAGCGCTAAAGTGTAAGGGACAGCTTAGTAATACTACTAAGAAGTTAGTATTAACAGTTTGGAAGGATGAACTCTTTCAATACCTAGTTGTAGCATATGGAGCCAATATAGGAGACTGTTTTAAAATTACAAAATAAAATGAATGAAAGTAAGCTTAAAGGATATTAAACCAATTTATAAAAGCCAGAACTAAATGGGCTAGGCCTTTTCTGTTTATCTTGCCTGTGTTTTTTTCAAATGGATTAAACTTAAGTAGCCATTTAATCAGAATTCCACAATTTGATTAGTTCATGGTATTAGGTCTGCTACATCCAATAAATCATTTTTTAAAGAAATATGTTATAAACTTAGTTTCCACATACCCTTACAATGGAGGTTTTTGGAGTGTTTATTCAGGACACAAATTCTCAAAGTGATCTTAAGTTAAAATTGTTTTTTCCTTGTTGGTTAGAAAAAAATGGCTCCCAACAAGACATGCAGTACATTGACAAGTCCTTGTTTAGGTTAATTGAACGTAGTGAGATATTTTTAATTTGAATTTATGACTTAAAGGATAGAGAATTCCTACATTTTCTTTACATTGAACAGTATTGATTTTTTGGTGTGTGTTCTGTGTCCTGATGGTTAAGTTTCTTGTATTTCATTATTCCTATTGCTCTCAGATCCGTTCCCCGTTATAAAGCACCATTTCAGTGGGGGACAGGGTACAAAGTTGGAAGTAGCAGCTGTAGGAAACCTGTGATGCTGAAGTGCACAAGTATGGTGAATCTGGTGAGAGTCCATTCCCTAGGGAAATATAGACTCCTAGCATAGAATATGAGGAACATTAAAGATGGTCAGTTCAGTGCCTGTCTTATTTCAGCAGTCTCTCCACTAAGTACAACATTCCTGATGGGAACCTTGTATTCTTCTCAGGAAGCTTCTTAAGACATCTTTGATTCTTAAAATACTCTCATATGGAGCTGAAATCAGTTACTTTCTAACTTCTTTCCACGGGTTTTATTTCTACCTTATGAAATCATATAGAACAGTTTCATCGTTTTTCAGAACATGGCTTTTTCAGCTCTTCAGATAAGCATATGAATATTCCACGGACATAGACTATCTTCTCTCTGTATGCCCAGACATTGTCACAGTGTCTGGCCTGAACTAGATTTGAAATTCATGTTCATTGAGTGACTGAATGAAAGTAGCCATCATTTTCCTCTCAAGGCATTGTTTTGTCCTATTTATAAATCTCTATTCCCTCCTGCCTCTCCTTTTGTGGAGTGGTATCCAGGGTCCTGAGCATCCTGGTTGTTCTGTTCTAAACATGTGCCAATATGGTTATGATCCTTTGAAGACTGTGACCCTCCCTTAGAAGGATACACAACCTCCCATTTGTGGTCGGATCAGTCCAGCATCGAGCAGGACTGCTGCCTCCCATGTTTGAGATACTGCTACTGCTGCATCTAGCATCCCATTAGCTTTTCTGAAATCCTCATACCGAGCTTGCTGCTGTCAGATTGAAGTGAGACTGTTGTCAATTAAAGCCATTAAACCCCTTTTTTGTTTGTTTTACATATGTGTCAGTTAAGTCGTGGGACTTGCTTATCTCACAGTTCTATATGTATTTTTTTTTTTTTGGACACTGATACCTTAGATATTTTTCCCTATTAAATTGCGTCTTAATTAGAGTTAGCCCATTTATCTGGCTTATCATTGTTTTTTCCCAGCTCTTTCTTAATACATATTTGTGCTACCTAGTTTCATGTCAGCCATATATTGGATGAAGGCAGTAGTATAGTAGCCTTTTGCGTCTTCATTCAAATTACTGATAACATTTTTGAATAGGAGAGGGCCACAGAGAGGCATCCTGAACCTTGTGGGTAGAACAGACCTTCAAGTTGATGGCACTTCATTAAGAAACATTCATTGTTATGATCATTCAAATAATTAGCTGGCAGTTGTACTGTTATCCACCTTATATTTATCTTAACCATATGGCGTAATGAGAACCTGGTCATATACCTTGTTGAAATCCTACCTTGTTGAAATCTGATACTATTTTTATTGCTTCTTTTTGATACAAGTCTATAAAGACATTCTTTAAAAAAAAAAGGAAATTAGATTAGTCTGGTTACTTAAGTTGGTTCCACAAATGCTTACCATTTTTGTTTCAAGCTGTTTTTTAAATAAATAATTTGAATTTAGGAAAGGATTGATGCCGAGTATACTGGACTATTTTGTTGTCAATTCTGTTCTTTTTTATTTATTTTTTTAAAAAATCAGATCTACATTTATTTGCTTGTTTCCAGTGTTTGGCAACCCTCCAGGTCTCCATGCTTCCTCCATTAGCAGTGATTCAGTGATCACATTCACGAGGAGCTTCATTTCATTTACAGCAGCAAGGTGCTCTGTTACAGTCTTCTCACCTATACTGGGAATCAGTTCTTTCTACCCTTTTTTAGTCCAAATATCGTTTTTCTTGAAGAAAAAAAAAACAGAGTTCACACATTTGAGAAGTTCTGCTTTCTTTTTGGCACTCATGAACATTACAGCATCAGTCCTAAGCAAAATTCTTTTAATTCTGTTGAACGTGTATTGAGCACCTTCTCTTTGTGAGACGTTATTATGGAAACTAGGGATACAAATATTAATACAGCTGGGTCATGCCCTTTAAGCAGAGTATAAGGACATGATTCATGCTGTATTTATTTTTGTATTCCTTTAAAATCACAAGTGATATGGGTGAAAAAACTATTAACTGTTCACCAAATGAGAAAATGCTGAAATGATAGGACCACTTTGATACTTGAGAGAGGTATTTCAGAACAAATGAAGAAAGTTCAGCTATATATGATTTGTGTTAAAGTTGTGAAATTCATAACCTTATGAAATAGAAAAGGTTGATAATATATACATGTTTATAAAAGATATATAAAACATACATAGATGTGGTACTTATATTATTAAAGGAAATAGTTTATTTGGATAATGACAGACTTTAAGGACTATGTCTGGGAGGAAAACTATGAAATGTTCTATAGGTGTCGCTGTCAAAGAGAGATTATTGGGTTAAATAAACTGTGGCCCTGAATGTGTAACTTTTTCCCCCCCATAAGGAGTGATATTGGATGGAATTAATGAGTGAAGGATTCCAAGAGGAATTTTGAGAGAAAAAAAAGACATGGCTTTTCTAGGAAAGAGGGATTGGAAAAAATAAATCATATGCAGATATTATAAAGTAGATTTTGTGGCTAGAGCAAGTAGATTATTTAGAAGGCGTAATACATTAGATTGTTGAGATGTAAGTGGGGGATGGACAGGAAAGGTGAGAAGTCTGAAGTTTCAATTGATAGAGACCTTAACATTATCGTAATAATATGGGTAGTAGAGGAATGAAACTAGCAAGGGAGACTATTTTGGTATTAGTGTAAAAAATAGAAATTCATACAATAATATCCATAAATGGAAATTGGAATAGATTAGATTTAGGGAGGAAGAGGAAAGTTATAAAGGATAACTTCTAGACTTCTGCCTTACGCATCTTGGATGGTTGGTGGTGCCATTCATTCACTAACAACACAAAATACTAGAGATGAACTAGGGTTTGACTGAACATGGATAATGAATCCAGGGAGACCATGAATTCAGTTTTGGATCTATTGAGTTTAAACTGCCTTGTCATCACATGGTAATGTCAGTAGGCAGTTGGGTATGGGATCTAGAACTTAGAGGAGAGGTCTGCACTAAAGATAGTATGGAAGTCATTTATTTATTTATAGATTGTAGTTGTGGCCATGATGAAGCAAGAAGACCACCAAGGGAGAGACTATAGTATGAGAAATGAAAATGCTTAGGCTTTCCCTTTAAAATACTAATATTTAGAGTTTTGGGTATAGGAGGATGAACTCGCAGTAGAGTCTAAGAAGAAATTCGAGAGAAGAAAAATATGGAAGGTTTTTTTTTTTTTTTTTTGCAGATTTTATTGCAGAAGCCAAGGGAAATGAGTGTCTTAAGAAAGATTATGAAGATTAGGGGCACCTGGCTGGTTCAGTTGGAGCGTGTGTCTCTTAATCTCAGGGTTGTGAGTTCGAGGCCCATGTTGGGTGTAGAGATTATTTAAAAATAAAATCTTTAAGAAAAGAAAGAGTATGAAGATTAAATCAGTTTTTAGCAGGTTATTTCTTAGATATTGGCAAAACATACAAATAGTGATTTTCTTTATTACTGAAGAAGAGGGTGAAAGGTTTAATCCTGCAACAGTAACTTCAGGAATATATTTAATTACAGTATTTAGTCACAGTTATTTGAATTCTTCAAAGTAGAAAGAGAAGAATAGAATGACAGGAGCTGGGGTGCCTGGGTGGCTCAGTTGGTTAAGTGTCTGCCTTCGGCTCAGGTTGTGATCTCAGGGTCCTGGGACTGAGCCCCGCATCGAGCCCCTCACTGAGCTCCGTATCCGGCTCCCTGCTCAGCGGGGAGCCTGCTCCTCCCTCTCCCTCTGCTGCTCCCCCTGCTTGTGTCTCTTGTTCTTTCTCTGTCAAATTTTATAAATAAATAAAATCTTAAAAAAAAAATGACAGGAGCTGAGAATTAGGACACGGAAATTATAGTTAATATTTTTTGAGTGATTACTTCGTGCCAGAGTAAGCTTATTAAGCTAAGCACTAAATAGACAATTATGTCATTATGTCCATTCTACAGTTGAAGAAAAAGGCTTAGGGGGAAGTTAAGTAACTTTCCCATGGGCACGTAGCTAGTAAAAGTAGAAACTGGATTTGGATCCGGGTCTGTCTCATTCCTAGGACCTAGACTCTTAACCACCATAGGTTCTACAGAACGATTTAAAATTAACATGCACATCAGCCGTTTCTTGGCTCCATTAAAGCCAGTGATGGGGAAGGTTGTTAAGAAATGGGTGGGAAATTGTTAACAATTGCAAAAGTGAATACAGAAGAATGAGAACTATAAAGAGGTCATAGGATGTGATGGGGAATGAAATCTAAGTTAAGAATTAAGGAAGAAAAAGTGATTAGAAGGTGACAGGGGTGGGTGGGGAGTGTACGTGGTATGATGTTGGTGCCATCAGCAGAACTCAGAGTTGGCTTAATAAAATCACATAATAGATGAGTTCAGTTTTCTGCAGAAGACATCTTAAAAGATGTCTGTCTTTCTCAGATTGAAAGCTGGAAGAGTGGGACTTGATGTAGTCTAATAGATGATATTAACATATCTAAAGAAAGACTGTCACAGCAGAAGGTGGATGGGCAGCTTGGAAATACTGAAAAATGGAAATTGGAGAGGCAGAATTTGGAAGTGTTTTTTCAGGATGTTCAGAGAAGGTGATAACACTGCCCAGAACTTAAATATCGTGTCTGTATGATTGGACTATCATATAAATATTTGGCTCTAATTTGGTTTCCTATTTATAGATTTCCTTTAAGGTAGAGAAGGAGCTGATTAGAGAATTTAACTCTCAGGACCTTTGGGCAAATACTCTTCTCTTCATTAGTTAGTATATTAGCATTGTGGTTTTTGTGTTATTCTATTTGTTCTGTTTTCCTGCTTCTGTACAACTAAGGGGAAACTCACAAAGTCAAGTTCTGACTTCCCCACGGTAATGCCAGCTGTTTTTCCTAAGCGGCATCTCAATCATATCAGTAACAGTTGCTACAGAAAATATACTTAAGAAGTTTGACAATGGGGGCCTGGGTGGCTCAGTCGTTAAGCGCCTGCCTTTGGCTCAGATCATGGGATGGAACCCAGCGTCAGGCTCCCTGCCAGGCAGGAAGCCTGCTTCTCCTTCTCCCACTCCCCCTGCTTGTGTTCCCTCTCTCGATGTGTCTCTCTCTGTCAAATAAATAAATAAAATCTTAAAAAAAAAAAAAGTTTGACAGTGAAAACTAGCAAAAAACAAAAAAACCACGGAGTGGTCATTTGACTAGAGGAAGGAGTCCACAGGAGCTTTTTTCCTAAGAATGAGGGTTCTTACCATGACTAGTGGTTGAAGGAGGAGGATATAAATGTTAAGGGGACAAGTGCTACATTAAGTTCGGAGTGAGATTCCTCAAAGGTTTTTAGAGAGAGAGAAAAGTGATAGGTTTTTTCCACCCACATGGTGCTTCAATCACGGACACATACCAACTTCAACAATAACAATGACTGTGCTTATATGTAGGCATATCTTTTTGCACGTAATCTTTATATATGTAGGCATCATCTTTCTGCATGTGTCAGCTCATTTAAACCTCACAACAGCCCTGTGGGGTAGGTATTGTTATCCTACTTTTTTAGATTAGGGAACTTCTCAGTGATCACATAGAGTCACTTTGGCTGCATATGGTCAATGTACGTCAGAGTCTCACAAACCAGCTGGCAACCAGCGCTCTGGGTCAACTTGGTTCCACTCAAGGTAACAGTGAGGATGAGTTTCAGCTGTTTTACATTCTTCCTGGAACAAGCAAGAATTAAGTAAATGAAGTAAAATGAGGATGGTTTCTGATCTTATTTTTTTATTTTTATTTTATTTTTTTAAAGATTTTATTTATTTTAAAAAAAGATCTTATTTATTTGAGGGAGTGTGAGAAAGAGAGAGCATGAGTCAGATGAGGAGCAGAGGGAGAAGCTGACTCCCCATTGAGCAGGGAACTTAATGCAGGGCTTAATCCTGGGACTCTGAGATCATGACCTGAGCTAAAGGCAGACACTTAACTGACTGAGCCATCCAGGCACCCCTGGTTTCTGATTTTCAAAGAAGGGCAATTGTATGCAATATGAGCATTTTCAGAGTTGTTGTAAGCACTGTAAAACGGTGCTTTTTTTAAAAAAACTAACAATGGGGATGCCTGGGTGGCTCAGTTGATTAAGTGCCTTCTGCTCAGGTCATGATCTCAGGGTCCTGGGATTGAGCCCTGCATCGGGCTCCCTGCTCAGCAGAGAGCCTGCTTCTTCCTCTCCCTCTGCTGCTCCCCCCGCTTGTGCTCTCTCTCTCAAATAAAAATAAAAATCTTAAAACAAAAACAAAAACAAAAACTAACAATGTAGTGGTATAATATGGAGCTTCAGTCATCTCATATCCTCAGCTGATCCCTAACTGGGGCAAGCCCCCCACCCCTTTTTGTTGTTGTTGTTAGATTTGCATGCATACCATTAATTATTGCTGGCTTCCACGCCTGTTGAACTTAGGGACTTGAACTAGATAGCTTTTGAGGATGTTTCTAGGATAATTTCCTACATTCCAAAACCTTCATTTTATTTAGGTTTCTTTTCTCATACTGTAGAATTTCATTAATTACAAGAAAGAACATTTTTAGAAAAATTAAGTGTTAATTCCAGACCATAATAGGAACACGTGTTTAACAATCGAAAGTTATCTGATAGAAGATTTGCTTTCTTGAAAAATAAGGAATGGTTTATACATAGAACAAGGAAGGCAGGATGTAATCCTAGACGTTGGTTTGAATCATCATTCCTCCATTTATTGGCAGTGTAACTTTGGGCAGGTTACTCAACCACTCTCAGCCTTAATGTTCCCTCTGTAAAACAGGAATAAAAGTCCTATTTCACAGGGTGGTTGTGAGGATTAAATGACACAAGCAAAGTACTTACTGAAGGTATTCAGTAAAGGGTGGCATCAGGCCCTCCTCAGAAAAACCAGTGAACAAAAATTGGAAATACCAGATAGTGTAATCATCCCGAGGGCAGGCTCTGATGTTGGACTAAGTGGATCCCGGCTCTGCCCACTTAACTAGTTACGTGGTTTGGGAGAAGTTAACCTCTTTCAGTTTCCTCACTTTTAATATGGGGATAATAACATAACAGTACCAGTCTCATAGTGTAATGATCATCAGTCCCCAACTTAGCAACTTCCCCCTTCCACAAATGTCCTCGTTTAATCTGAAATTCACTTTGTGATCCTACTCATTTGTTCATTTAAACACTCAAGCCAACAAAGATAGTAAAAAGATATATTTTGAATACTGCATTTAGAAATTACTGTTTTTTATTACCCTCATTGTTGGAAGGCCTATTTTGTAATAGTTATTATGTGATAATTATCTACTTTTTGTCATGAAATCTTACAGTGTGCTCCAACTCCCAAGCCCCTTCTGTGTCCCGTTTTAAGGAATGGATACTTCTGGTTAATCAGATATACCAATTAATAGAGAGCTTTCATATACAGCAAATATGGCTCAACAGGTTTCAAAGGATCAGAATATTGTAAAAGTTATATTGTATTAAAATGAAATGGAATATATTTAACTTGGATGATTTAGAAGCCTTGTCAGGATCCTGTGGTTGATACTTGGCCATCATTTGGAATGCTGATTTTATATGGAAAAATGGCAGAATTACTACTTGATAAAGTAGTCCTGGCTGCTAGAATGCTGGACAAAGTCAACTTAATTGTAGTCTTTGCAAATTACTTTACTCAAGTTCACAGAATTTTTGTTTTGTGTTTCTCTTGTTATTGTTGGTTCTTCAATTTTCTGATATTTAACAGTATTCTGTAAGTACACTGCCAAAAACGTGCAATATCTGGAGTACCAGCAATGTATAATAAATCCCTCTAGCTCTGTCTGCACAATGCCCTAGAACAGTCTCTTCAGGACAATCCTTTAATTTGCCTAGTGCTTATCTGTCCATTTAAAGCTAAACATTTTGATGTAATACAGATGTATATTTCTTCCTCTGTATCTCGTTATAATGGACTTTAGTGAAATAAAAACAGTAAGAGTGTAATAATTTGGTATTCTATTTAGACTCATTTGCTTTATCTTTTTCTGTCTACACACATACACTTATGCATACATACTTTTTCCTAAACTATTTAAAAGTTGCAAATATGATGTTTCACCTAAATATTTCAGCATGCCTCTCTTAAGAATGAGGACATTTTCCTCTATAATTACAATACTAATCACATCTAAGATAATTAACACTAACTCAGCAATGCCATCTGATATACAGTTTCCTTAATTGTCAAAAAATGACTTTTAGGAGTGCCTGGGTGGCTCAGTCGGTTACACATCTGCCTTCTGCTTCGGTCATGATCCCAGAGTCCTGGGATCAAGCCCCACATAAGGCTCCCTGCTGAGCAGGGAGCCTGTTTCTCCCTCTGCTGCTCCCCCTGCTTGTGCTCTCTCTCTGGCTCTCTCAAATAAATAAATAAATAAATAAATAAAATCTTTTTAAAAAATGACTTTTATAGCTGACTTTTAAAAAAATTCAGGGTCCAATCAAGATTTATAGATCACATTTCATTATTATAATATTTTAGTCTCCTTTAATCTTTCTAGAATAATCACACTTTTGGGGGATGACATTGAAATTTTTGAAAAGTTCAAGTCTGTAGAATGTCTCATATTTTAAATTTGCTTAATTGTTTAATCATGATTAGATTTAGGTTAACATTTTTGTTGAGTTTATTACATAGGTGGTATTGTATCCTCCTTATAGTATCACATGAGGAGACATAGAATGTCAAGTTGTTCCACTACTGCTAATGCTAAGGCGATAATTGACAAGTCCGTTATAAAGATACCACTTCCCAGGGTACCTGGGTGGCTCAGTTGGTTAAGCAACTGTTTTCGGCTCGGGTCATGATCCTGGAATCCTGGGATCGGGTTCTGCATCGGGCTCCCTGCTCAGTGGGGAGTCTGCTTCTCCTTCTGACCCTCCTCCCTCTCATGCTCTCTGTCTCTCATTTTCTCTCTCTCAAATAAATAAATAAAATCTTAAAAAAAAGATACCATTTCCCCTTTGTTGCTTTTCTTTTTTAAACAATTTTTATTCCTTTTGTTTTTAATACAGTATTTGTGGGATGACTACTTTGACACTGAATGAATATCCTCTTCTCTAACAGACTTTAACCTAGTGATTTCAGTATTGACTCAAGAGTCTTAAGTGGATTACTTATTATATTGGTGGTTGCAAAATGGTGATTTTCTAATTCTGCCATTCTTTCTGCCATTTGAAAGCATTGTTTTATAAAGAAGAGGTTTTTTTTTTTCCTACCTACATCCCTTTTTTTAAGTATTACTATAGATAACTTGGTTCTTTTTTATTCATTGTATTATAATTAAGTACCATAACTTTTTTGATGGTCAAACTGTCTTAAATTTGGCCAGTGAGAGCCCCTTCAAGCTGGATTCTGTGTCCTTTTGACATGCCCCTATCATTTTTTGAGTACTTTCCTATTTTCTGGAACAGATTGTTCCAGGCTTACGTAGTATATTCTCTGCCTCAGACCAAAAATCTGTTGTTTTTCTAAGGATCCCATGTTCCTTTTAGTGATGAAAGGCATGGAAACTATTATCTGAGCTTTTGGTGTGCTTATTTCTACTGGGATGGTACTATATTTAGGCCCTTTCAGTGGACAGATTTAGGAAGTGTGTGTGTGTGTGTGTGTGTGTGTGTGTGTGTGTGTGTGTGTGTGTTTCCATCCTTCACTTTTCCCCATTCCGTATTTGTATCTCGCTTCTCTGTGGGTAAAAACCCTGGTTTCCAATACATCATAATACTTATTCATTTCCTCTGTCCTCAGCTACACACAAGATAGTTTAGGGATTATTACATTAGTACCAATACCAACAACAACAAACTGATGAATAAAGTTTAAGATTCTTTACGTTTTGGTCTTTAAGCTATATCCCAGGAAGGATGTGTAGTCAGAGCATTGTCTTGAGAAGTTTCTTGAAAAAATTTTCTTTTTCTGTGTGGCAACTAAGTTCATTTATTTTTGATTCTAAGCAATTTTGTGTTCACTTTTTAAATCTTTTTAAAATTAAACTTTTTGGGCTCCTTGGTGGCTCAGTCGGTTAAGCATCTGCCTTCGGCTCAGGTCATGATCCCAGGGTGCTGGGATCAAATCCTGTATCGGGCTCCTTTCTCAGCAGGGAGCCTGCTTCTCCCTCTACCTGCTTCTCCCTCTGCTTGCTGCTCCCCCTGCTTGTGTGCCCTCTCTCTCACACACACAAATAAATAAAATCATTAAAAAAATTAAACTTTTTATTTTGAAACAATTTGTAGATTTATATGCATTTGTGAGAAATAATACAGAAATCTCATGTATCCTTTATCCAGTTTTCCAGTAGTAGCTTCTTACAAAACTGTAGTACAGTATCAGTTGGATACAGCCAAAATAAATAACATTTCCATCATGGCAAGTTATCTCATGTTACCCTTTTATAGCCACACCTATTTTCCGTACTGGCCTACCCCCTCATTAATTTCTGGCAATCACTAATCTGTTCTCCACTTCTATAATCTTACCACTTCCAGAAGGTTTTATAAATGGAATCATACAGTATGTAACCTTTTGGGATTGGCTTTTCTTCACTCAGCATGATCTCTGGAGATTCATCCATGCTGTTGAGTGTATCAGTAGTTTGTTCATTTGTATTGTTGAGTAGTATTCCATGGCATACATGTACCATAGTTTGAGCATTCACACATGGAAGGGCATCTGGTGTGGCAACTTTCTAGTTATTACAAATAAACCTGCCATAACGTTTGTGTACAATTTTCTGTTCGAACAAAAGTCTTCATCTCTCTGGGATAAACGCTGAGGGTTGCAGTTGCTGGGTTGTATGGTAATTGCCTGTTTAGTTTTTTAAGAAGCTGCTAACCTATTTCCCATAGAGATTGTACCATTTTATTTTCCCACCAACAATGTATGAGTGATCCAGTTTCTTCTCCACATTCTTGTCAGCATTTGGTGGTGTTGCTCTTTTTATTGCAGTCATTCTGATAGATGTGTACTGATAACTCATTTTGATTTTAATCTGCATTTACCTATTAACATTCATGTGCTTATTTGCCTTTTGCATATCCTCTTTGCTGAAATGCATTTTATCCATTTTTTTTAGGACTTTAGTTTCTTAGAGCATTTTTAGGCTTACAACAAAATTGAGATGGCGGTACAGAGATTTCTCATATATTTTGCCGCCACACATGCACATGTTTTCCACAGTGGATGTACCAGTATACATTCCGCCAGTGATACACATGGGTTCCTTTTTCTCCATGTCCTTGTCAACACTTACTGTCTTTTTGATTCTAACCATTCTAATGGGTATGAGGTCATATCTCAATGTGGTTTTGATTTGCATTTCCCAGATGATTAGTGATGTTGAGCATCTTTCCATGTGTCTATTTGATGTTTGTATGTCTTCTTTGGAAAAGGTTCTCTGAAATTTTTAATCACATAATGATTTTTATCATTATTTGGTGTTGAGTTGTATACGTTCTTTATATGTTTTGGATATTAACCCCTTATCGGATATATCATTTGGAAATATTTTCTCCCATTTGGTAGGTTGCCTTGTCATTTTGTTGATGATTTCTTTTACTGTGCAGAAGCTTTTTATTTTAATGTAGTCCCAATAGTTTATTCTTGCTTTTGTTTTCATTGTTATAGGAGTCCTATTTAGAAAATGTTGCTATGGCCAGTGTTAAAGAAATTACTGCCTATGTTCTCTTCTAGGAGTTTTATAAGGTCTTTAATCCACTTTGAGTTTATTTTTGTATTTGATACAAGGAAGTGGTCCAGTTTCATTCTTTTGCATATAGCTATCTGGCTTTCCCAGCACTATTTGTTGAAGAGACTGTCTCTTCTCCATTGTGTATTCTTGCCTACATTGTCATGGATTAATTGACCATTTGAGTCACACACATTTGAATATGAGTTTACTTCTGGGCTCTGTATTCTGTTCATTGATATATGTGTGTAACAGTACGATACTGTTTTGATTACTACAACTACTTTGTAGTATATCTTGAAATCTAGGATTATAATACTTCCAGCTTTATTCTTCTTTTTCTTTTTTTTTCTTTTAAGATTTTATTTATTTGACAGAGCACAAGCAGAGGGAGAGAGAGGGAGAAGCAGGCTCCCCGCTGAGCAAGGAGCCCAATGCGGGACTCGATCCCAGGACCCTGGGATCACGACCTGGGCCGAAGGCAGCCGCTTAACTGACTGAGCCACCCAGGCGTCCCTCTTCTTCTTTTTCAAGATTGCTTTGGCTCTTTGTGGTCTTTTGTGGTTCCATACAAATTTTAGGATTATTTGTTCTAGTTCTATGAAAAATGCTATTGATATTTTGATAGAGATTGCTTTGAATCTATAGATTGCCTTGGGTAGTATGGACATTTTAACAATATTCTTTTAATCTCTGAGCATGGGATGTCTTTTCATTTATTTGCATCATCTGCAGTTTCATAGTTTTCAGAGTATAGGTCTTTCACCTCCTTGGTTAGGTTTATTTTGATATTTTATTCTTTTTATTCTTTTTGGTGCAATTGTGAATGGATTTGTTTTCTTAATTTCTCTTTCTGGTACTTCATTATTAATATATAGAAATGCAACCAATATCTGGGTATTAACTCTGTATCTTGCAACTTTACTGAATTTATTATTTCCAGTAGTGTTTTGAGGAGTCTTTAGGGTTTTATGTATAGTATCATGTCACTGCAGATAGTGACAGTTTAACTTCCAACTTTCTTTTAAAAAAAAGATTTTATTTATTTATTTGACAGAGAGAGACACATTGAGAGAGGGAACACAAGCAGGGGGAGGGTCAGAGGGAGAAGCTGGCTTCCCGCTGAGCAGGGAGCATGACATGGGGCTTGATTCCAGAACCCTGGGATCATGACCTGAGCCAAAGGCAGATGCTTAATGACTGAGCCACCCAGGTGCCCTAACTTCCAACTTTCTAATATGAATACCTTTTATTTTATTTTGTCTTGTCTGATTGCCATAGCTAGGACTTCCAGTACTATGCTGAGTGAAAGTGGTGAGAGTGGACATCCTTGTCTTGTTCCTGATCTTAGAGGAAAAGCTCTCAGTTTTTCACCATCGAGTATGTTAGCTTTTGTTTTTTCATATATGACCTTTATGCTGAGGCATGTTTCTTTAAACCCATTTTGCTCGAGTTTTTATCATGAATGGGTGTTGAATTTTGTCAGATGCTTTTTCTGCATCTATTGAGATGATTGTAAAATTTTTGTTCTTTGTTTTGTTAATGTGGCATATCACATTAATTGATTTGTGAATGTTAAACCATCCTTGCATCCCTGGATTATATCTCACTTGATTTTAGTGAATGATCCTTTTAATGTATTGTTGAAAGCAGTTTGCAAATATTTTGTTGAGGATTTTTGCATCTGTATTCTTCAGTGATACTGGCCTGTAGTTTTTTTTGTGTGTGGTGTCTTTGGTTTTGGTATCAGTGTAATACTAACCTCATAGAATTTGGAAACCTTCATAGTATTTGGAAGCCTTTCTTTCTCTTCTACTTTTTGGAATATTTTGAGGAGAATAGGTATTAACTCTTCTTTATTTTATTTTTTTAAAGATTTTATTTATTTATTTGACAGAGAGATAGAGAGCACAAGTAGGCAGAGAGGCAGGCAGAGGGAGAGGGAGAAGCAGACTCTCCACTGAGGAGGGAGCCCGACGTGGGGCTCAATCCCAGGACCCTGGGATCATGACCTGAGCTGAAGGCAGCTGCTTAACTGACTGAGCCACCCAGGCATCCCGGTATTAACTCTTCTTTAAATGTTTGGTAGAATTCACCTGTGAATCCATCTAGTCCTGCACTTTTATTTTTTGGTAGTTTTTTGATTACCAATTCAATTTCATTTCTAGTAGTTGGTCTGTTCAGATTTTCTGTAATTCTTCCTGATTCAGTTTTGGAAGATTGTTTCTAGGAATTTAATTATTTCTTCTAAGTTGTCTAATTTGGTGGCATATGATTTTTTGTAGTAGTCTCTTGTAATTCTTTGTATTTCTGTGGTGTCTGTTGTTACTTCTCTTTTGTTTTTGATTTCATCTATTTGGGTTCTTTCTCTTTTTTCTTGATGAGTCTGGCTAATAGTTTATGGATTTTGTTTATCTTTTCAAAGAACCAGCTCTTGGTTTAATTGATCTTTTCTATTTTTTGTTTGTTTGTTTAGTTTCTATATCATTTATTCCTGCTCTCACATTTAAATTTTTTACCTTATATGTAAGGAACTATTTTTTCCTGGCTGCTTTTAAGATTTTTTCTTTGTCTTTAGTTTTCAGAAATAAGAGTGTGTTATGTCCTGGCCTAGATTTTTTTTGGGTTTCTCCTGTTTGTGGTTTGCTCAGATACTTGAACCTATATGATATGTCTCTAGCTAAATCTGGGAGGTTTTCAGTCATTATTTCTTAAAATCATTTTTCAGCTCTGCTTTTTTTTTCTCTTCTGGGGACTTCAGTAACACAAACATTAGATTTTGTTGTTGTTATGGTCTAATGGCTTCCAACAGCTCTGTCCATTTTTTTTTTAAGTTTATTTTCTCTTTTCTTTCAATTGGGTAATTTCTATTCTATCTTCCTGTCCATTGAAACTTTCCTTTTCCATTCTTCTGTTGAGTTCATCCACTGAGTTTTCTGTTTTAGTTTATTTTTCAGTTCTCCTATTTGTTTGGTTCTAATTTTTCTATTTGCTGAGATAATTTCTTTTTTGAGACTTTATTTGCCTTTGTTTCCAGCAGGTTTATAATTGCTCACTGAAGTATTTTTTAAAATAATGTCTGCTTTAAATTTCTTGTCAGATAATTCTAACATCTCTGCCATCTCAGTGCTGGTATCTGTTGATTGCCACTTTTAATTCAGTTTGAGTTTTCCCTGGTTTCTTGGTGCAACAAGTGATTTTCAGTTGAAACTTGGACTTTTTTGTGTTATGTTTTAGGACTCTTGATCTTAAACACTCAGTTTTTACCGGATTTTTTTTTTTTTTTTTTGACACCACTCTAGCAAGGGAAGGGGGCACTGCCTCATTACTGCCAGGAAGAGGTACAAGTCCAGGTATTACCCTCAGCCTTCACGGACGCCTAATGGAGGGGAGTTTTCCTTGTTAATGCTGGGTGGGAGTGGGTTCTAGCTCTCCAAGAGGCTTCCACTGACACCACAGTATGGATGACCTCATTACCTGACTTTCCACTAGGTCTCTGACACCACTTGGCTAGAGTGTTGAGACACCTTATTAGGGCTTTTCAAGATTAGAAGTCCAGGTTCTTTCTCTCCCCCTGGTCTTTGCTTTCATGGATTGGGTGGAGTACACAGTTTTTTCTCTGATGTTTGGTTGGAGTAGAGTGATTATTGTCTAAACGTTTTCTGTCATGCGAGGTTGTTCCTTGTCCTTTGACCAGAGAGAGCAAACATTTGTTGGGACATCTTTTGTCTGGTTCCATTGGCTTTTTTGGTTGACATTTTCTCCAAGCCTGGCATATATCTGCACAAAAAAACTGGGAACTCACCACCATGTTGTTGCTTGGGCTCTGAGGTCACCAGGTGGTCAGCCTTTTCTTCCCTCTTAGGAGTCATCTTCTGTTTGTTTTATATATAATGTCAAGGGTTTTTAGTTGTACTTAGTAAGGAAGAATAGGAAAAAGTATGTCTCCATCTTCCTGGAAGTATTTGTCTCTATCATCTTGATTTGATTTTAGTTTTTGGGTAGGTACTCAAAAATCAAAACTATATAAAGGAATACTGACAAAAATCTCATTTGTATTTCTGTACCTTCCACCCCCTTCCAATTCACCTCCTCCAAACACTCATTTTTATTAATTTTCTGTTATATTTTGTGTTTCTTTCTGCAGAAGTAAGTGTATTATATGTGTGCATACACACATTTGTGTATTTATGTAAACATACACATTCTTACTTCACCTTCTTTCTTAAACCATAGTTAATCATACTCTGTTACTTACTGCATCATGCTTTTTCATCTTACTCTTTATTTCTAAAAATCCATTTCATAACCATTCATGGAGATCCTTCTTATTTCTTTATGCCTGCATAGTGCTCTGTCTATATGTGCCATCGGTTTTTAACCAGTTTGTTATTGATGGGCGTTTTGGTTTTTTTTTCTCCTATTTTGTTACAAATAATGTTGTAGTGGATAATAGGCACATATACTGTATTTTTGTAGTGGTGTATCTTTAGAGTAAAGTCCTAGAAGTGGGGTTGCTGGATCAAAGAATACATATTTTTTTGTTAGATATTGCCAAATTTTGCTCCATATGGATTGTACCATTTGCCTTCCTACTGGCAGCATGTAAGAATGCCTATTTTCTCATAGTCTGTAGAGTGTTTTGTCAAGCTTTTGAGTTTTGGCTGGTGTGATTGGTTAGAAATGCTATTTCTTTTCTTTTTTTTTAAAGATTTTATTTATTTGACAGAGAGAGACACAGTGAGAGAGGGAACACAAGCAGAGGGAGTGGGAGAGGGAGAAGCAGACCTCCCACCGAACAGGGAGCCCGGGCTCGATCGCAGGACCCTGGGACCATGATCTGAGCCAAAGGCAGATACTCAATGACCGAGCCACCCAGGCGCCCCTAGAAATGGTATTTCATTGTAGCTAAAATTTTCATTTCTCATGTTATGAGTGACATTGGGCATATTTATGTTTGTTTTTACCCCCATTTTTCAAAGATATTTTCACTGAGTAGAGACTTCTAGTGTATTGAATATATCATTCCACTTTTTTCCTGAGCTCATTGTTACTGTGGAGAAGTCAGTGGTAAATTTGTCACTTCTTTGAAAGTTATCTTTTTTCTCTCTGCTTTTAATTTAACCTCTTTGTCTTTGATGTTCTGCATTTCATTGTGTGTCTATATGTGTTATTCTTTTTCTTTATCCTCTTTGGGATTCATTTAGCTTCTTCAGTCTGTGGATTGATGTTTTTCACTCTTCAGATTTTATGATTTCCCTGTTATCACTATTTCCTTCTTTTGGAACTCTAATTAGATGAATTTTATGTTTTCACTTATTTATCTGTGTCTTTTAAACTTGGTTTCATACCATGAATCACTTTGTCACTCTATCTTGCATTCTCAATAATTTCTTTAGCTATGTCTTCTGGTTTACTAGCTTTTCAATTGGGTTTAAGCTGTTATTAAATTAATCCATTGAGTTTTTTACTTATTGTATTATTTTACAGATGTTCTGTTTGGTACTGTATCAAATAGTCATTTTGAAAAAGACTTGCTCATTTTAATAATTACTTTGTTTTTACTCATCTTTTCAATTCCTTTTATTTCTGTAAACATAACAAGTATACTTATTTTATGTTCTATTTCTTATTGTTCCAGAAGTTTTATAGATCTGATTCTACTGGATTTCCAAAGAGTCTTGTTCATTTGTATATCTTGTGATTTTTTTTTACCTGTGAGCACCTATTTCTTGGAATGTTACCCATGGGAATTCCTCCAGACAGGATTTGCTTTTGTTTCTCTTTGATGTCCTATGGGCACTATTAGTACAGGATTGCTTTAAAGTAAATAGCTTGACATATTTGGACCACCTAGGAAACATGAAGTTTTGGTTAAAACCTGTCGAAGGACAGCTTTTGCTCATGAGTTATCATTTTTCTTCCTTCTCTCCTCATATGGTCTAAGTTTCAGATTTGTAAAACTCCTGTAGGAGTATGTTTATTTCTAATTTACTGTTATAACACTGATATCAACTTTATGGGGTTTCTTCTTAGACTGTTTATGGTGAGCCTTAAGCTTTGTCTCTTGAACAAAGCTCCCACAAGGTCAGAGAAACCAAAGCTCAGGTTCACCTATTGCACATATCCTCAAAGTAAATTCCATGTTCATTTATTCACTCATTTCTCTGAGTTTCTATCTTTATTTAGATTTTGGCCTGATAATTCCATACTTATTTTCAGTTCATCAATGTAGTGGGAATATTAAAATTTTTTCTAGCATTTAAAAATTGTGTTTGGCAGGAGGATTAGCCTGGCTGCCTAGTAAACCATACAATCAGAAACAAATCTATTTTTAAAATTCCTACCGTATGGTATGTCTTTTTAAAAATTGCTTCAAAGCTTTTTTGGAACAACGTGGAATATAAATACATGCCCATGTGAATTCAGTATAATAAGAGGCAGTAAGTATAATAATTATCTTGTTAACCAGATATTAGACTATAGGCAAACTCTACTATAACAAGGTACTATTACTCGGTTCCTTTTTGTTAAGTAGTAAGTGCCTCCATTCAAATCATGGAGAAATTATCATAGACTTACTATGGTTAACTTTTGAGTCAAATTACAACTTCTGTAAAATTATTTTGATTTGGGTAAGGTGATAGTCATTTGATTGCTTACAGTTTTGGACTGGTAGATCATTTAAGAATTACTTTTTAAAGCCACAATGAAATATGACTTCGCACCCACTCTAAGGCAGTAATAACAAGAGCAGATAATAATAAGTATTGGCAAGGATGTAGAGAAATTGAACCCTCATGCATTACTGATAAAATGTAAAGTGGTATAACCATTCTGGAAAACAGCTTGGCAGTTACTCAATCTGTTAAAAATAGAGTTATCATATGACTTAACAATTTCACTCCTAGATATATGCCCAAAAGAAGTGAAACATGTCCACACAAAAACTTGTACATAAATGTCATAGAAGCATTATCCATAATGTCCCCAAAGTGGAAAAAACCCAAATGTCCATCAGTTGATGAATGGATAAACAGGGTGTGGTATATCCACACATGGACTGTTACTTGGCAACAAAAAGGAATGTGTACTACTGGTACATGCTACAACATGAATGAACCTTGAAAACATTGTGCTAAGTGAAATAAGCCACAAAATCCACATATGGTATGATTCCACTTATATGAAATACCCAGAATAGGCAAGTCCGTAGAGATAGAGAATAGATGAATGATTCCCAGTAGCTGGAGGAGGGAAGAATTGAGAGTGTCTTAGGGTTCTCCAGAGAAATAGAACCTGTAAAACACACACACACACTCTCCCCCCATACAACACACAGAAAAGGGGATTTATTGTGGTGAATTGGCTCATGTGATTATGGAGGCTAAAAGTCCTACAGTCTGCCATCTGCAAGCTGGGGACCCAGGGAAGCTGGTAGTGTAATTCATTTTGAGTCTCAGTGTTTGAGAATCAGGGTTACTGATGGTTTGAATCCCAGTCTGAGGATTGGCTAAGATGAGGTGTCCCAACTTAAGCATGCAGGCAGGAAGCAAAAAGTAATGAATTCCTTCTTCCTTTTTTTTTTTTCAGACCCTCAAAGAATTGGATGATACTTACCTACATGGGGTAGGGCATTCTACTGAATCCATCTAGTTAAATGCTAATCTCATCCAGAAACACTTCCACCGAAACACCCTGAAATAATGTTTAACCTAGGCACAATATGATCACAAAACAAATAATTTTATGGTTGACAAAATTAATCACAAAGAGTGACTGCTAATAGGTATGGGGTTTCCTTTCAGTGTGATGAATGTGTTATGGAATTAGGTAGTGGTGATATTTGCACAACTTTGGGAATACACTAAAAACTGCTGGCTTCTATACTTTAAAAGGATGAATTTTATAGTATGTGAATTATATGAATAAAAAGTATGAAAAAAATTTTTAATTTTATACCATATATTGAGAAAGAGATTTCCTTCATTATATTTATTTCTAGTCCAAACTTCAGGGAAAAAGAAAAAGTATATATATATATATATAGAGAGAGAGAGAGAGAGCACGCACATGCATGAGGGTGGGGGTGCAGAGAGGGAATCTTAAGCAGGCTCCATGCTGAGCATGGAGCCAGATTTGGGGCTTGATCTCATAACCCTGAGATCATGACCTGAGCCGAAGTCAAGAGACCAACACTCAACCAACTGAGCCACCCAGGTGCCCCAGGAAAATATTTTTACAGGGTCATTTTGTTGTATAATTGATATAACATGAGATAACTTCATAGAAGAAATCAACAAGAAAAATTGAGGGTTTTTTTTGTGTTTGTTTGTTGGTTGGTTTTTTTGTTTTTGTTTTTAAGTAATACCAATTTACCTTAATTAAAAGATTATATATTTTAAGAGGTGCCCTGAAGGAGGAGCTGGCTCTTATTTTAGTTGCTCACTTTGAGAATGTCTCTAAGCCAAAATAGCAGCGATGGTTGGCTTTCATTGTATAACCAAGGTGGAAATATTACTTGTGTTTTGATCTGTTTATTGCTAATACAGACTTTACTTTTGGGATGTCTTATCACTTACTACTCTGTAGTCTTCTCTTAACTTAGAAAGATATGAACAGGTATGCTATAATTTTTTTGTTTGAATATAAATATTTTGGTAATAGAACAAGTCTAAAATTGCCTTCTTAGGGCTCCTGCCTTCAGCTCTGGTCATGATCCCAGGGTCCTGGGATCCAGCCCTGCATCAGGCTCCCCCTGCTCTGCAGGGAGCCTGCTTCTCCCTCTGCCTCCACCTCTGCCTCTCTCTCTCTGTCTCTCATGAATGGATAAATAAAATCTTTTTAAAGAATTGCCTACTTAAGTAGATTAAATAGATTAATATTGTCAGCTTTGTTGTTAAAATAACTGCCTTTTGTTGTATGTACCTTTAATAATTTATACATATTCACTATACTTGTGCTTACCCTGTTTGCCCTGGCAAGTTGTTAACTTTGCTCTTCTCTTACTATTAATTTTGTTAAATGGCATAATGTTTGTCTTGTTAGCCATGTTGTTCTGCCTACGTTGTATAATGGCTATTTTTAGAAAATATTCCTAGATTTATAGTCATGATTCTGTTAATTCATTTTTTGGTATATAACATATGAAGGTCTTAATTGCTTGTGAATAATATTAACAAGAATATAAAATTGGAGAAACTTAAAAAACCATCTGAGCCTAACTTGTCACTTTGAATATTTTCTATAACGCTTTATCAAAATGGTCATCAGCCTCTCTAGAAGCTTAGGAAGCTGCAGCTTCCATCTTTGGGCGGTACGATCATTAGCAAGTTATTCTAAAATTGAGACGCCTCCCTTCGTAGTCCACCTCTGACCTCTGCCTCTGTCCTAGCTGCCTCTCCCTAGAGCTGCACTACATAGGTGTGCTCCATGTGTCCACGCAGTATTTTATTTAGCACCCACTGTGTGGAAAGCTCTAAGCTAAGTGCTGGGAATCTAGCATTGAACAAGATACCCATGATTCCTACTCTCTTGGTGCTTGTCTTTTAGCAGGAGATGCAGACATTAAGCGACTCATTACACAAGGAAGTATTTAATTACAACTGCCATTTCTATTAAGAAGGAAAGATAGAGAATACTTAGAGTGTAATACCAAGACAAAGGATAGGGTGACAAAGGGAAAGGCTTGTTTGAGGAAGTGATGCTTGAGTTGAGAGCTGAAGTATATACGTAGGAACTAACTGTGTAAAGGACTCAGGGGGACTGGAAGGAAAAGAGAGAGCCTGGATCCAAGTAGAGGACAGGGTGCATGGAGATCCCTAGGAAGGAAAGAAGATTGGTTTCAAGGAAGTCAAAAAAGGCCAAGGTTCGTCTTTGCTGTTGTCAGTTATTTATTTGTTTGTTGAACATGGAAGTGGTCTAATCAGGATTTGTATTTTATTTAACTCTTCATTTTGAAATAATTTCAGACTGAGGAAAATATAAAATTTGTTTACATTCTTCACCCAGATTTCCCCCAAATATTAATATTAATTTTATATTTCTATAGTATCATTATCAAAACCAGGCCTGCATAAGTTTTGTAAGGCCTGTAAGATGGATTATACATTTCTTTTTTTAAAATTTAAATTCAATTAGCCAATCAATAGTACCTCACTAGTTTCAGATCTAGCATTCAACAATCCCATCAGTTGTGTACATTTTTTTTTTTTTTTAAGATTTTATTTTATTTATTTGACAGAGAGAGAGAGAGCACAAGTAAGCAGAGAGGGAGAAGCAGGCTCCCCGCTGAGCAGGGAGCCCGACGCGGGGCTCGATCCCAGGACCCCAGGATCATGACCTGAGCCGAAGGCAGCCGCTTAACCGACTGAGCCACCCAGGCGCCCAGTTGTGTACATTTTTAAAGATTATTTTAAAAAATCAAAGGATTATGTGATGGTGACCTTAAGTGGCCCACAAATCCTAAAGTATTTACTTTCTGGCCCTTTATACAAAGGTTTGCTGATGCCTGATCTAATCCATAGACTTTCAAATTTCCCCAGTTGTTCTACTACCAACATCCTTTTTCTGCTCCAGGATCAAATCCAGGATACCATGTTGCATTTAGTTGTTATGTCATTTTTTTAAGTTGGAGCAACTCCTCAGTCTTTCATGACCTGATACTTAAAAGAGTACTAGCCAGTTATTTTATAGGATGTCCCTCAGCTTGGGGTTGTCTGATATTCCTCATGATTAAATTCAGGGAATATACAATTTGGCAAACTAGCTTTTTAAGAGAATGAACATTTTATATAGATTGCAATCACGTTGTTGTAGAATTATGATCTCTCAGTTTTCAATATGGGAACAACGCAAGCATGCCTCATTTTATCGTTCTATTGTACTTTGCTTTACAATAGTACTTCGCAGATACTGCATTTTTTACAAATTGAAAGTTTGTGGCAACTCTGTGGAGCAATTTTATTGGTGCCATTTTTCCAACATTTGCTCAATTTGTGTCTCTGTGTCACAGTTTGGTATTTCATACAGTATTTCA
This sequence comes from Callorhinus ursinus, assembly GCF_003265705.2. Taxonomy (NCBI): domain Eukaryota; kingdom Metazoa; phylum Chordata; class Mammalia; order Carnivora; family Otariidae; genus Callorhinus; species Callorhinus ursinus. The sequence continues at coordinate 72,230,119 of NW_027397063.1, forward strand.
GACTTTTTCTCTGTTATTGAGATCTGTGCTCAGTGATCTTTAATGTTACTATTGTAATTGTTTTGGGGTGCCACAAAGTACGCCCATCTAAGATGGCAAACTTAATGGATAAATGTTGTGTGTTCTGACTGCTCTACCAACTGGCCCAGCCCCCATCACTTTCCCTCTCATCAGGCCTCCCTATTCCCTGAGACACAACAATATTGAAGTTAGGCCAACTAATACCCCCTATAATGGCCTCTAAGTGCTCAAGTTAAAGGAAGAGTCAACTGATGTGGCAAACTTCGTTGTTGTCTTATTTTAAGAAATTGTCAGTCACCACCCTGATCATTGGCAGGCATCAACATTGAGGCAGACCCTCCACTAGCAAAAAGATTATGACTTGCTGAAAGCTCAGCTGATGGTTAGCATTTTTAGCAATAAAGTATGTTTAAATTAAGGTATGTACATTGGTTTTTTTTAGACATAATGCTATTTCACACTTAATAGACTACAGTATCAAAAGTTAAACATAACTTTTATATGCACTGGGAAACCCCGAAATTGATTTGACTGGATTTATTATGATATTTGCTCTTTTGCAGTGGTCCTGAACCTAACTTGCAATATCTCCAAGGTATGCTTGTACAAATTGTAGATGACTCCACTTCTGTCCCAGTGTTAGGGTAATTATTTTTCTATAATTTCTGAATGGTGCTAGTCTTTTTTTTTTTTTTTTTTTTACAATAATAGTCGGGAGATACTCTCTGCTATTATTTATAATGGCTTTTTGTTAAAGAACTACTGAGTTTATTAGAACGTACCAGAAATGAAGTTTTGTTTTAGTCTTATTGCTTGCTTTTTGAGATAATATTAAATATCATATTTAGACCAAAGAGCTAAGGCCTTTATTATAATTTTAATTTAATATTAACTGTTTCTACCTGTAAGATGTTTTTATTATTTTATCATTTAGCAGTATCAAGCCTCAATTAAATAATGAAGATTTAGGGCGCCTGGGTGGCTCAGATGGTTAAGCGTCTGCCTTCGGCTCAGGTCATGATCCCAGGGTCCTGGGATTGAGTCCCGCATCCGGCTCCCTGCTCGTTGGGAGCCTGCTTCTCCCTCCCCTTCTCTCTGTCTCTCTCTCTCTCCCCCTCTGTCTCTCATGAATAAATAAATAAAATCTTTAAAAAAAAATAATGAAGATTTATTAACAGTTTCTAGCAGCCCAAGAAGCTGTTTTAGAATTGATACACAGATCACATTGTGCATGTGAAATTTCAGTTGTGCAAGTTTGCTAAAGCTGTGATATTTATCTTTGTATTTTACATTCAAGATATGATCAGTGTACTTAATTTCTGTATTTAAATTTGGATTTACTTTAAACAGAATTACAGGTTCATATGAGCCCCCATGAAAAGTTTTCCATTTTATCTGCAGCTATCATTTTGATAATCCTTTATTTTGAAAAGGGTGTAAAAATGATAATTTATTCACTAATCTCAGTCATTGCATCTCTGAAAAATTTACTAATTTAAAGGCCACGTTTATATCCTTAGAAATTTTTTTTTTTTAAGATTTATTTAGGGGCGCCTGGGTGGCTCAGTTGGTTAAGCATCTGCCTTCTGCTCAGTTCATGATCCTGGAGACCTGGAATCGAGCCCTGAGTTGGGCTCCCTACTCAGTGGGGGAGTGCCTCTCCCCCTCCCTCTGCCCCTCGCCCTGCTTGTGTGTGTACGCGCATGTTCTCTCTCTCTCTCTCTCTCACTCTCTGTCTCTCAAATAAAATCTTTAAAAATAAATAAAAGATTTATTTATTTTGGGTGGGAGAGAGAGAGAGCATGCAAGCGGGGGGGGGGAAGATGGGCAAGGGAGAAGGAGGAAGCAGACTCCCCACTGAGCATGGAGCCCCAGCTGGGGCTCGAACTCATGACCCTGAGATCACGACCTGAGCCAAAAATCAGAGTTGGTCGTTTAATGGACTGAGCCCCAGGCACCCCAGAAACTTCCTGTTAAAGAAAAATAGGTAATTAAATTTAAAAATGTAATCAATATGGAGGGCCCTCAGTGACTATTTGTTAAATGATTTAACACAGCTACCATTATTTTAAATTACTTGGTGAAATACCATGCATTCACGGTGTGATAGAACTTATCTCTAAATTCTGTAGAATATAGAAAAGAAAGTACTTAGAGATCATCTGTTTCAGGGTTTTTCAAACTATGCTACAGAGTAGGGTTTGATGGAAGTACAGAGTGAAAGTGGTCTGTTCCGAGCCCCCTCTCCCACTGCAGTAGGCGTCTCTTTCTCTTTTTTACATAAAATGGAAAAACTGAAGAAATCATTGACATCATCTGACAAAGAAAGTTATGTTTTCTAGACTTCTCCCCTTCACAAGGTTAATCAGATACAAACAAATTCATTTTCACAAAAAGAGCTGGAGAAGTCTCAAACTCACAGATTATATTGTTTGCTAAATAGAGTATGAGCTCATTCATTTTAATTTCTAAGCCGTTCTTTTTATTAATTTAAGTTCCTTCAAATGTTTTATGATATCTGAAAATTGTAGTTTTACTTCAATTATTATAATTTTATCCTTTCATTTGTTAGTTTATTCCTTGGTTTGGCATGAGTGTTTCTTTTCTGGTGGATTAATTACTTTCACACATAAAACAGAAAATGGAGGAATCTGGACTAATCAAGAAGCCAGGGGAATGAGAATACAGTATTTGTCACATTGTAGAGAGGGTACTTAGCAATATCCCAGACTACATTCCTGAAAGAACGTGTGATGATGTCTCAGATTCTTCTTCACCACGTGAAAGTAAATTTCTTACATCAAGTTCTAAGCATACTGCTTATTTTGTAAACAAAGCGCATAATAACATCACTATTTCTGTCTTTTGCATTCTTTTTCCTTATTTCACTCTTTCTTTTTAACTTGTAATCAGGGATACTGTTTGATTTTTTAAAAACAGCTGGTTGTATTGGGCTATTTTGAAAGGAACTTTTACGAACGGTTTGCTATCAGATTTGAGTACAGTGATTGAGTACTTCCATTTTTAACTTTTTGAGGAACCTCCATCCTGCTTTCCAGAATGGCTGCACCAGTTTGAATTCCCACCAACAGTGTAAGAGGGTTCCTTTTTCTCCACATCCTTGCCAGCACTTGATGTTGCTTGTGTTTTTTATTTTAGCCATTCTGATAGGTGTGAGGTGATATCTCACTGTGGTTTTGATTTGCATTTTCCTGATGATGAGTGATGTTGAATATCTTTTCATGTGTCTGTTGGTCATCTGATGTCTTCTTTGGAGAAATGTCTGCTCATGTCTTCCGCTCATTTTTAAATTGGATTTTTTGGGGGTTTTTTGGTCTTGAGTTGTGTAAGTTCTTTATATAAATTGGATACTAACCCTTTATCAGATACGTCATTTGCAAAAATCTTCCCCCATTCCATAGATTGACTTTTAGTTCTGCTGGTTGTTTCCTTTGCTGTGCAGAAGCTTTTTATTTTGGTATAATCTCGATAGTTTATTTTTACTTTTATTTCCCTTATCTCAGAAGATATATCTAGAAAAACGTTGCTACAGTTGATATCAGAGAAATTACTGCCTGGGCTCTCTTCTAGGATTTTTATGGTTTCAGGTCTCACATTTAGGTCTTTAATCCCTTTTGAATTTATTTTTGTGTATGGTGTAAGAAAGTGGTCCAGTTTCATTCTTCTGCATGTAGCTGTCCAGTTTTTCCAACTCCATTTGTTGAAGAAATAGTCTTTTTCCCATTGGATATTCTTTCCTGCCTTGTTGAAGATTAATGGACCAAGTAATTGTGTGTTTATTTCTGGATTTTCTATTCTGTTCTATTTATCTATTTGTCTGTTTTTGTGCCAGTACCATACTGTTTTGATAACTACAATTTCGTTATATAACTTGAAGTCTGGAATTGTGACACCTCCAGCTTTGCTTTTCTTTTTCAAAATTGCTTTGGCTGTTTGGGGTCTTTTTTGGTTCCATACAAATTTTAGAATTGTTCTAGTTTTGTGAAAAATGCTGTTGGTATTTTGATATGGATTGCGTTAAATCTGTAGATTTCTTTGGGTAGTGTGGACATTTTAACAATATTTGTTCTTCGAATCCATGAGCATAGAATATTTTTCCATTTGTGTCATCTTCAATTTCTTTCATCAGTGTTTTAGTCTTCAGAGTATAGGTCTCTTACCTCTTTAGTTAGGTTTATTCCTAGGTATGTTATTATTTTTGGTGCAATTGAAATGGGATTGTTTTCTTAATTTCTCTTTCTGCTGCTTCATTATTAATATGTAGAAATGAAACATTTCTGTATGTTGATTTTGTACCCTGAGACTTTACTGAATTCATTTATCCATCCTAATAATTTTTTTGTGGAGTCTTTTGGGTTTTGTATATTTAGTATCATGTCATCTGCAAATAGTGAAAGTTTTTTTTCTTCCTTACCAATTTGGATACCTTTTATTTCTTGTTGTTGTCTGATTGCTATAGCCAGGACTTCCAGTACTATGTTGAATAAAAGTGGTGAGAGTGGACATCCTTGTCTTGTTCCTGACTTTAGGCGGAAAGCTCTCAGTTTTCCCCCACTGAGTATGATGTTTGCTGTGGGTTTTTCATATAAGGCCTTTAATATGTTGAGGTATGTTCCCTCTGCACCTACTTTGTTGAGGATTTTTATTGTGAATGGATGTTGTACTTTGTCAAATGCTTTTCTGCATCTATTCAGATCATATGTTTTTAATCCTTTCTCTTATTGATGTGATGTATCACATTGATTTATTTGTGAATATTAAACCACCTTTGCATCTCAGGAATAAATCCCATTGGATCATGGTGAGTGATTTTTTTAATGTATTACTGGATTCGGTTTGCTACTATTTTTTTGAGGGTTTTTGCATCTATGTTCATTAGAGATACTGATTGGCCTATAAGGTTCTCTTTTTTGGTGGTGTCTTTATCTGGTATCAGGGAATGCTGGCCTCATAAAATGAATGTGGAAGCTATCCTTCCTCTTCTATTTTTTGGAATAGTTTGAGAAGAATAGGTATTACCTCTTTAAATGTTTGGTAGAATTCACCTGTGAAGCTCTCTGGCCCTGGACTTTTGTTTGTTGAGAGGTTTTTTATTTTTTTCTTTTAGATTTTATTATTTGAGAGAGAGAGAGGGAGTGAGCACGAGCAGCGGGAGGGGCAGAGGGAGGGCAGGCTCCCCACTGAGCAGGGAGCCCAATGTAAGGCCTGACCCCAGGACCCTGTGATCATGACCCAAGCCAAAGGCAGATGTTGGGAGTTTTTTGATTACTGATTCAATTTCCTTGCTAGTAATTGGTCTGTTCAGATGTTCTTTTTTTTTCTGCTTCAGTTTTTGTAGATCATATGTTTCTAGGAATTTCATCCGTTTCTTCTAGGTTGTCTAATTTGCTGTCATATAATTTTTCATAATGTTCTCTTACAATTCTTCGTATTGGTTATTTCTCCGCTCTCATTTGTGATTTTGTTTATTTGAGTTCCTTCTCTTTTTTTTCTTGATGAACCTAGCTGGAGGTTTATCAGTTTTGATTTTGTCCAAGAACCAGCCCCTGGTTTTATTGATCTGTTCTATTGTTTCTTAGGTTTCTGTATCATTTATTTCTGCTCTAATCTTTTTTTTTTTTGAGATTTTATTTATTTATTTGAGAGAGAGACAGCACAAGCAGGGGGAGTGGGGGAGGGAGAAGCAGGCTTCCTACTGAGCAGGGAGCCTGGTGTGGGGCTAGATCCCCTGACTCTGGGGTCATGACCTAGCCGAAGGCAGACACTTAACTGACTGAGCCACCCAGGCGCCCCTCTGCTCTCATCTCTATTATTTCCTTCCTTCTGCCGGTTTTGGGTTTTGTTGCTATTGTTGTTATTGTTGCTCATTTTCTAGCTCCTTTAGCTGTAAGGTTAGGTTGTTTATTTGAGGTTTTTTTGCTTCATAAGGTAGGCCTATATTGCTATAAACTTCCCTCTTAGAACTACTTTTGCTGTATCCCAAAGGTTTTGGACCATTGTGTTTTCATCTTTATTTGTTTCCGTGTAACTTTTTATTTCTTCTTTGGTTTCTTGATTGACCCATTCATTGTTAAGTAGCATTTTCTTTTTAATTAATATATAATGTATTATTTGTTTCAGGGGTACAGGTTTGTGATTCATCAGTCTTATACAATACATAGTGCTCACGTTAAGTAGCATGTTATTTAAGCTCCATGTATTTGTGGTCTTTCCAGATTTTTTGGGGGGGTTAATTTCTACTTTCATAGTGTTGTGATCAAGGAAAATGCACGGTATGACTTCCGTCTTTTTGAATTTGTTGAGACTTGTTTTGTGTCCTAATATGTGATCTATTTAGAGAATGTTCCATGTGTACTTGAAAATAATGTGTATTCTGCTGTTTTAGGATGGAATGCTCTGAATATATGTTAAATCCATCTGGTCCAGTGCGTCATTCAAAGCCACTGTTTCCTTGTTGATTTTCTGTTTAGATAATCCATTGATGTAAATGGGGTGTTAATGCCCCCTAGTATTAATGTATTACTGTCTGTTAGTACCTTCATGTTTTTTATTAACAGTTTTAAGTGTTTGGGTGCATATTGGGTACATAAACATTTACAATTGTTATATCTTCTTATTGCATTATTGCCTTTATTATTATATAGTATCCTTCTTGGACTCTTGTTATAGTCTCTGTTTTAAAGTGTATTTTGTTTTGTGTAAATATTGATACCCTGGCTTTTCTAAGAGCTCTTTAGGTGTGTCTGCTCTATGATAGTGAACACATGGGCTGTATCCCTGTTTATCCCTTATGATCTTCCCTGAACTTCAGTGTTGTATTTATACAGTCTCTCAACAAAGCAAAAAGTATGCATTTGCAGTATTTTATTAATTTTTTGAGGGGGGGCAGAGGAAGAGGGAGAAAGAGAATCTTTAGGAGGCTCCACACCCAGCACAGAGTCCAATGCAGGGTTCGATCTCACAACCCTGAGATCATGACCTGAGCTGAAATCAAGAGTTGGATGCTTAACTGAATGAGCCACCTTGGAGCCTCTCTTATTTAATACAAAGCTAAAGTCTATTTTTTTCTAATTCAATTTTCTCAGAATATGAACTCTGGAGATACTGTAAAGCTTTGTGAATTTGTTCTTTTTTTAATTACTTCAAGAACCACTCTTTGATTTGTTGATTCTTGTGCATATTCCACTTTTAGTTGCATTCTGACTTGGAAGAGATTTACAGAGTGTGTGTTGCAGAAAACATCGTGCTTTTAATTATTAAAAAAACCCAACCAGACATTTTTGTTACTCATTCAACAGATTGCTCCTGAATACCTAGTGATGCCAAGTACTGTTCTAGAAGTTGAGGCTTTAACAGTGAGCAAAACACAAAAATCCCCATCCTCATGGACTTTCCAGTGGTTATTAACAATGAGGTATAAGGTTTGTTGCTTTCATAGTCATTAAAAAAAACCTAGTCATTGGGTATTGTCTTAGGTACTAGGAAGATAATTTTTGTGTGTATACAGTTTCTTTTTTATTTTATTAAGATTTTTTTATTTGACAGAGAGAGACAAAGCGAGAGAAGGAACACAAGTGGGGGGAGTGGGAGAGGGAGAAGCAGAAGATGTGGGGCTCGATCCCAGGATTCCAGGATCATGACCTGAGCCGAAGGCAGCCGCTTAATGACTGAGCCACCCAGGCGCCCCTACAGTTTCTTTTTTTAATAAATGTTTGGATAATGTGATCACACACACTATAAAAGGCAGTAATTATGGGGAAGACATGGTCTTTATTGTCAGATACATGTGAGTTTGAATTCTAACTTTGCCACTTATATTCATTTAGGTGGTCTTGGATAAATAACTTTGAGTCTTAGTTTACTAATTTGTCAACTGGAGATAATAGTTATATTGTAGAGTTACTGCAAGAATTAGAAATAATGTAATACTTTGAAGCATTGGCAACTACCATTGCCATTATATTCTTTATAATCCAGGCTTGTAGCCAACAGGGACAGCAACAATAGGAAGGCAAGGCCTAGGCCCCAAGATTCAGAGGCTTCTAGATATCCATCTGAGTTATTCCATTCATAGGGACTGGAACTGGATACTAACAGTAAAGGAGCGTTTTGGGAGGATGGTGAGGCCTTTTAGATTCAGAAAAGTTGGTCAGATCAGCATCAACAGCTTTCTCTTAGGAACATTGTTTTAACTTGTAATTGGGGTACTAAAATAGCTACTACAGTGTTACTCAACACTTAAAAATTTTTGAATGTTGATTTTATTGTGCTAATACTGGATGCCTAAACTTGGGATTCCTTGGGCAAGGAGAACAGATAACTAGGCACTGTAGTGCAGTAATTATATATTTGCTTCTGAAACAGAATCTCTTTATACAAGACTGAACCAAGCACATGGATGCCCTGGAAGGCTATTAATTTTAACATTTTTCTAAACTGATATTGTTTAGATATTTTGTTCAACATTTATTTATGGGAAGTAGAACTAAAAAGTTGTATATCTTTATGTTCATCAAGTAGTTTATAGGCTCCTAAATGGAATATAACATCTTTATTCTCACCTGCAAGTTGCAAAATACTCAGAAATAAGTGGTCTCAACAATTTCCATATAAACAGTTATTTACTTCAGCCACAACAGCTCCAATATATAATTCACTTTTTTTTTTTAAAGATTTTATTTATTTACTTGACAGAGACATAGCGAAAGAGGGAACACAAGCAGGGGGAGTGGGAGAGGGAGAAGCAGGCTTCCCGCTGAGCAGGGAGCCCGATGTGGGCCTCGATTCCAGGACCCTGGGACCATGACCTGAGCCGAAGCAGACGCTTAACGACTGAGCCACCCAGGCGCCCTATAATTCACTTTAAATGTGGAATCCTGAGTTTACTGGGGTTCTATTTTTGATTTATCCCTTATAAACTAGAATCATAGATCTTGCTGCCCTGTTCCTTACCTAATGCTGTCCCTATATCTGGGTAAAAGAAGACAAATTCTCCTATTTTTCCAATATCTTCATAGGACAGGAGAACTTTGTTAGACCAATAGTACCTTAAATTTGGAAATAAAAGAGCATTGTTCCTATGCCCATGTGGAGATAGAGACTGGCTCCAGGAGAGACCCTTCTGCTCTTCATTATTTTATTTTATTTTATTTTATTTTATTTTATTTTATTATTTTA